>NC_058132.1:598745670-598765509 GCF_016433145.1 Gracilinanus agilis | reverse complement strand
CACACACACACACACACACACACACACACACACACACACACACACTTACACATACAGAGAACAAACAGAAATGAGGGCATACTGTGAGAAGGAAAGGCATACTAATTAGCTGCTTGTAGGGTTGTGAATTGTTCCATTCATTTCTAGAAAACAATTTGGAATTATTTTTTTAAGTTACTAAATTTTTCATATTCTTTGATCCAACAATCTCACTATTGGGCACATATCTCTAAGGAGGTTAATGATAGCAAGAAAAAATCCATAAGTAGAAAAATATTCATAGCAACACTATTTGGATTAGGATAAAGCTGAAAATCAACTATGTGTCCCAATAATTAGGGGGAAAGCTGAATAACTTCTGGTATATTAATATAATAAGAAAACTCCTGTACCATAAAGAATAACAGATATGAAGAATTCAGAGTATTAAATGAAAAACTTATAGGAAGTTATACAGAGTGAAGAAGGCAGAATCAAAGGAACACTTCACATGATAATTATAACAATGTATTAATACAATATTAATAGGCAACAAAATTCAGGACAAATACAATACATAATTTTGGTACCAAGTTTTTAAAGTCATTATCTTCTTTATTTAGGAAATGAAGGGAATGTGTAATGTAGAAGATGGCAGGATGGAATTCCTGCAAAATGCAGGGTCAAGCCTCACCCATAATTCTAGGGGACCACCCCTGGAGAACATTGGGTGAGGGGGCTGTTGAGAGGTAGTTAAACAGTTGCTTTCTGGGAGTTGAGGTGAGCAGATCTTTCTGCTTGCTGCTTCTGATTTGGGGGTCCGCTTGGGAGGCCATTGTGGCAAAAGCTATTGTGGTTTCTACTCTGGAGTTAACCTGTCTAGTAGGATTAGACCTTTCCAGCATCAATATAATAATTATTTAGTTATATAGACATTGAAGTAATTACTATTAGCCTAGAGAGCAAGTTAGCTAAGGTCTGCTACTCCCTGCTGCAGATAACCTACTTATTTCAAAGTATTTGTCAAATCATCTCATTCTTCTTTTGTAGAAGATGGAGAAATCAAGCCAGATGATAATACAATTAGATAATACATTAATACAGTTTAGAACTGACCAAAGGGTTATACTCAATAGTTGTTAGTGGTTCACTGACATTATGACAAGGGGTCTCCAGTGGTAACCCCTAGGCCAGGGGTTGGCAACGTATGGCTCTCAAGCTATATCTGGCTCTTTTGAGGGCCAGATATGGCTCTTTCTGCAAGAGCCATAAAGTCAATTTTTTTTCAGGCGCTGTTACAGGAGCGCACACTGTGAGCACTGTACGGCTCTCATGAAATTACATTTTAAAAAATGTGGCGTTTATGGCTCCCATGGCCCAAAAGGGTGCTGACCCCTGCCCTAGACATTTGTGTTTGGTCTGGTGTCACTTAACATTTTACACAAAGGCATTTGTAGCATGCTCAAAAAATTTAGAGACGAATGACATAAAATTGGTTGAACTACCTAATACCTTGAATGATGGACTAAAGAATTTTTTTAAACCCTTACTTTCCATCTTAGAGTCAATACTATGTATTGGTGCTAAGGCAGAAGAGTGGTAAAGGCTAGGCAATAGGGGTTAAGTAACTTGCCCAGGATTACACAGCTAGGAAGTGTTTGAGGCCAGAATTGAACCCAGGATATCCTGTCTCTAGGTCTGGCTCTCAATCCACTGAGCCACCGAGCTGCCCCTGGAGTAAAGATTTTAAAAGATCTTGAAAAAGGATAGAACATTGGGCTAAACCCAATAAAGTGAAATCCAATAGCAATAAATGCAAAATCTTACAGTTGGACTTAAAAAAATCAAATTCACAGGTACAGGATGAGTGAGATAGTCAGACATCAATCTGCCTTAAAAAAAAAGATCTGAGGGTTTATTAGACTATAAGTTTATTATGAGTCAGTAGTATGATGTGATAGCTAAAAAAATTAACATGACCTTGGGCTTCATTAGCTTCCAAGAAAAGAGGTATATTTTGTCATCATCTGACCTAATCTGCTATGTTGTGTTTAGTGATGTGTTAAAAATACATTAATAAATTGGAAAATATTCTGAGAAGGGAAAGTAGGACGACAAAAGGGTTTGAATCCATTTCATATGAAAAAGGAGCTTGGAATGTTTAGACTGGAGAAGTCTGAAGGAGAACGTGATAGCTAAAGTAGCCCCTTTACAAAAGGCTATCATGTGTAATCAAAGATATATTTGCTTTCTCCGGTACTTAGCACAATTCTAGGCACATAGTAGGAACTTAATAAATGCTTATTTGCTGAAGAACTGTTCCAATAAAGCTGACCCAAGAGCAATGGGTGAAAGATGTTAAGAGATAGATTTTGTTCTGATATCAGAGAGAAGTGAGCTATCCAA
The DNA here is from genome assembly GCF_016433145.1 of Gracilinanus agilis. Taxonomy (NCBI): domain Eukaryota; kingdom Metazoa; phylum Chordata; class Mammalia; order Didelphimorphia; family Didelphidae; genus Gracilinanus; species Gracilinanus agilis. The sequence continues at coordinate 598,763,124 of NC_058132.1, read as the reverse complement.
AAGTTAAGTGGGTGACTTGTAAAGGAGGTAGGTCCATCAATAGAGGTCTTCAAACAGAGTTTAGATGACCACTTGCCGTATGCATTCTAATGGGAATTACATATGAATATAATTTATATTAAATTGCAATGAGGTTCCTTCCAATTCTCAAATCTTGGAATTTTATGAGCCACTGAAAGTAAACTAACTTTTGCTTTCTGTTACAAATTTTGTAAACTATGAAGTAGAAAGTGACTTGTATAAACAATCATAATCACTAGCTTCTTTGGTAGAATATACTTTGTGGAGAGGTTAGGTTATTTATTGGGAAGAGTCTGCTGTGTCCCAGCAATATGTATCAATTATTTGCTTTTAAAAAACAAAATGAAGTTAGAGCTTTGTCTATACGGTATCACAGTTGCAGAATATTTTAAATATCTGTGTTTCTAAATATTTTGTTGTGTTAAGAGAAAAGTCGGATGATTTATGAAATTTTCTATTTTTGACTGGATGTTTTTTTTTTTAACCCTTGTACTTCGGTGTATTGTCTCATAGGTGGAAGATTGGTAAGGGTGGGCAATGGGGGTCAAGTGACTTGCCCAGGGTCACACAGCTGGGAAGTGGCTGAGGCCGGGTTTGAACCTAGGACCTCCTGTCTCTAGGCCTGACTCTCACTCCACTGAGCTACCCAGCTGCCCCCTGACTGGATGTTTTGATGGTGTGTGGATGTTGCCCAAAGCTCCAGCATATGGGTTATATGTCTGGTATATACAAGGGCTCTGCAAATGTATTCTCTGTTTCCAGCTGAAGATGGTTTGTTTCTTGACAAGTATAACCATTGAATGATATAGCACTTGAATGATTTTACAACATAACATGGATGAGATCAGCTGAAGCAAGGTGTTTTGGGCAATTATGTGTTAAAAGACAACTTATGATGGATACTTCCCATAAAATTTAATGACCCCCAAATTCTCGTCAGAAAGCATTGTAAGAACTCTTTATTTGACAAACTAGAAGAACAAACCAATAGGGAAAAGAAATCATTATTTAATAAGTATTACTGGAACAACTGGATAAAAGCATGGAAAGCATTCGGCTTAGACCTATACCTCATACCATATACTCCAATGAATTCCAGATGGCTTTTAAAACCAAATAAACAAAAACAAGTCAGTAAAAAATCTGGAAGGAATAAGGACAGTATGTATTTCTTGAATATAGAGGGAAGATAATTTTATAATTATTAAAGAAATAAAGGACATCATCAGAAATAAAATGGTTGTATTCAACTATACAAAAACAAACTCTATGCACAATGAAGAGTAATAAAAATAAATATTAAAGGTAACTTAACCACCTATATATAGGGAAAACTATATCTAACAAATACAACTGATGAAATCTAATTATTCAAAGAATGTCAAGAATTAAAACCAATATACCAAGTTTTTACCCATATGACAATTCACTAGGTAGTCATAGTACAAAACATTTCATACATGAAGAAATATCACATAGACTCATTTGGGCAAATATACAACTTTGCTGGCAATTATGAAATTCAAATAAAAACAACCTTCTAATACTATTATAAATCCATGAGGCTAAAAAAATAAAAATGATAATTGTTGTTGGTTTTAAGGGAATATTGGAGTAGTTCATTTAGTGTATTCTCTTTTCACTTCTCTGCCTTAGTTTGTTCATCTATAAAATGTAAATAAAAATAGTACCTATCTCTCAGGGTTTTTGTGAGGATCAAATGTGATACCATTTGTCAAAGTGCTTAGTACACTGTCTGGCACATAGTAGGTTCTATGTAAGTTCTTATTTCCTTCCCTATACCCTATAGAACAATATTTTGTCAATTATTACTTGTGTGATGTTGGGCAAGCCATTTGACCAAGTGGTTTCTAAGGTTCTTTACATTTCTAGATATATGAACCCATGAGATAACATGAAGCATTTATGATTTGATCAGCCTTGGGAATGAATTACCAGCATGGGTACTTACAACCTAACCTTAACTAAATAGCCGTTAAATCCTAGGGAGTTAATTGAGAAGTTATGTAACTTGCCCAAGTCACATAACTAGTTAAGTATCTGAAGGAAGGAAGGAAACAAGCCAGATACTGTGCTAAACCCTTTATATTATATATACTGTGCTAAACTCTTTATATTATCTGATTTTATGTTCACAACCCCAGAAGGGCTATTATCATTCTTGTTTTATAATTAGGGAAACTGAGGTAGACAGTGGCTAAGTGATTTGCCCAGGGTCACACAATTAGTACATGATTGTGGCCATATTTGAATCAAAGACATCTTGACTCTAGGTCAAGCACCAGAGACCTCTAGCTGAATCCAGGACTTTCTGATTCCAAACCCAACCCTGATCTACTATGCAGTGCAGTCTCTGTCAAATTGCATTAAGTGAAAAAAAGATAGCAAATACACATTAATTGCAACTATGTAAAATGTGTGTGTGTGCATTACAATAATTGTTAAGGAATCTGCCATGATGCAGTTCAAGTTTAATTTTTGTTAGCTTAAAATCCCAATTAAAAAAATTTCCCCCCAAGAATGTGCTCATTCTGCTGATTGCCTCTCATCTAGTTTGCTAGATCTGTGTATGACAAAATAGGAAAATGAAAAGAGTGAACGAATTGGTTTTGAGATGCAGTAGGTTTATGGCTAAATCAAATTGCTCTGTGCACTTGATAGGATCCAGTAAGAACCTGTTTGAGCAACTTGGACTCTGATGAACAATCAAAGTAAGCTTTATGTGACAGGCAAAAAAACCCCAAGAAGACCAGGTAGTAAAGATGATAATAGTGAGTATTTCTATAGCCTACGAATATTTGTAAAGCATCATCTATATGCTATTTCATTTGATCTTCATAAGAAGTTGTGAGATAGTTGCTATTATCCCCATTCTAAAAATGGAGAAATTGTGCCTGAAAGAGATTAAGTGATTTGTCCAAGGTCATGCAAATAGTAAGCTAACTCAGAAGAGCTGTGATTTCTTTCAGATTTTTCAGGAAAAATTTTCCCACTTGTTATCCTTTGCAGTGGATATGTTGACTCTGTGGCTGCTTGATTGATATTTCAAAAGCATGCACTATTAACCAATCAGGTCTGGTTTCAAATCTCATTCTTTACTTCTCCTTTAGAATTTATTGTAAGTTCTCAGTGCAGTCATGTGCTCTTCTGTCAGTTTCAGTTTGTATTAAAAACAATTTTGGGAGAAAAGCCCCCCACGGTGCTTTTGCTGGCCAGTAGCCCCTTGCCACCTAACTGTACAAGGTAAGTCCCATTTTCATCTTGCTAGAAACTTGGCAGTTTGTAAAAGGTTATTGCTTTGAGTTTTGTTTTCTCTCTAATCCTGCAGCCCATTTATCCATCTTTCCTGAAAAAAATCTATTCAAGGTCTCAACCTCCCATATGCCAGACATCAGTAGATATACTGTTTAAAAAAAATAATAATAAAGTTGGTGGGATGAGAGAGGAGCTAGAGATTTCTACACTAATGCTGGGTGGGAAGGGGGGAAGTTTTGCTTTGACTTGTAAAATAGTATAGAGTGAGCAAAAGCTTAAAACTACATTAGCCAGATCTCAACCCTGAGGGGTAGCTACCTGCTATATCTCCAAAAGGGAGAATTGGAGGGTAGCTTCCTTGTGCCCAATTCCAAGGCAGTATAAAACACTCTCTATTCCTGAAAGCAATGCACAGTCTAACAAGCCTATTAGTCACCTTTCCCCTGAAGGCATTCCTTCTCTATTTTAATGATCACATAACAGGGAATGATTATTGGGTCATAAACCAGAAGAGTGAAAGCTTACACTACATACAGAGTAGTAGGGAGATAAGTATTTAAGCAAAAGGTAAAGTTTTCATTCTTGATTCTTTTGATTTTATTTAACCAGTATCCATTGAGGACCTTTTAAAGACTCCATTACTGGGCTGAAAAAGTTTTGCTTTCTTGGAGGAGATGAGACTTAAGTTGCACCTAAAAGGATGAAAAAGATTTGAATGAGCAGAGAAATGGAGTAAGGGTATTCCAGGCTGAAGGAACAGTATAAGCAAAGGCAATGATGGATATAATACTTACACTTCCTTTTCACTGTCTGTCCTTTATTTCTGAAATGTTCTTCCTTCTCACTGCCATCTTCTGGCTTTCTAGATCTCATTTCAAATCTGGGTTCAAATCTTGGAGTAAACTGGAGCCAAGTCCAACTGGCTCTTTGAGGCAAATACTAAAGGATCGGTGTGAGTATTTACATCTTGGAAACTCACAAACTATAAATTGCAGCTTGATTTGTTGTTTTGTTGATTATCTATTAATTGTATTTATTATATATATAATAAATACAAATATTATAATTATATAATAAATAAAAATATATTAATAATGCAGATTAAACTTAAAAGCAAGTTTTGCCATACTCTCCCCCCCACTACATACACACAAAGAGATGGTGGTTAAACATTTATCTCATAATCCTACCTTTATAGATCTTTCCTGGATCCCCCCCAAGGCTAATGCTTTCCCTCTGAAAGTACCTCCTATTTATGCTATATGTATATAGCTTTTTGTATATTGTCTCTCCCATTAAAACATGATCTTCCAGAAGCTGGGGTCCTGTTTTTTTTTTTACCTTTTTTTGTATCCCCTGTGTTTAGCACAGTGCCTGGCAGGAGTAAACTCTGATAAGTAATGTTTTTTAACCCAAGCTATTATATATACAACAGTCACTTACTCTAGACCCCATTGCTTTTAGAACAAATATATTATATTTCACTCCTCCTTCAGGATTTTTCTGTATCTTTAAATGGGTTGAAAGGTGTCTAAACTCTCAGTCACATGCTCCAGCCTCTAAAGATAGTATTCTCCCAATTTAGTAGGGTTACTCGCAACCCCAGTCCTTTTAACCATTTAATAACTGGGCTAGTTTTTATGAAGGAATATTTAACTCAAAGGTGTAACAAACTGTACAAACATATTCCCACAATACCTAGGGCATGATCCTCTCCTGTATTACTTCTTACTCTTAGGGACAAGTTAGCTCATTTCCTATATACCAAGTTTCAAGTTCAAACCCTGCCCCCCCTCCACTTAAGCTTGAGTCCCAGGCACCCTGACTTCTCAGTTTCCCAGCTGAGCTGGCTGGCTGACTGCACATCTGGCCTGGAATCTTGCCTCCAAGGTCAATGTGGCTCAAGGTCCCAGTTCCATTGAGGATTCTACTTCCTTCCTAGAACTGAGGACAGACAAAACAGAAGAAACTCCCATTTCTTGAGGCAACAGAGCAAAAAAGGGGCAGAGGAGGAATAAGTAGCTCTCTGCCAGCTCCACCAGTCCATTACCAATATCCTGCTGTGGGTGAATTTGTCCTTTCATCCCTTCTTAGCCTATTCCAGCTAAGTAGCCAATGAAAAGTGAGAGATCGATGTGGGCCCACACGATCTAGGAAGTTTCTTGAGCCAAGCCTTAAAAGTTGAAAAAAGATTTGGATGAACAGAAGAATGGGGTAAAAACATTCCAGGTGGAAGGAATGACATAAGCACAGGCAATTGGGTTACTTGTCATGGACATATAAAAAATATGGATCAATGGAATAGATTAGGGGCAAATCACTTCAACAATCTATTGTTTGATAAACCCAAAGATCCCAGCTTTGGGGATAATTCATTATTTGACACAAACCTCTGGGAAAATTGGAAAACAGGATGGCAAAAATTAGGTTTAGATCAACATCATACACTCTATACCAAGATAAGGTCAAAATGAATATCTAATTTAAACATAAAGAGTAATATTATAAGTAAATTAGGGGAACACAGACTAGTTTACTTGTCAGCTCTATGGAGAAAGGAAGAATTTTTGACCAAACAAGAGATGGAGGACATTGCAAGATATAAAATGAATAATTTTGATTATATTAAATTTAAAAAGGTTTTATACAAACAAAACCAATGCAACCAAGATTAGAAGGGAAACCACAAACTGAGGGGAAATTTTATAACAAATTTCTCTGATAAAGGTCTCATTTCTCAAATATATGAAGAACTAAGTCAAAACTATAAGAATCTAAGTCATTCCCCAATTGATAAATGGTCAAAAGATATAAGTAGGCAATTTTCAGATGAAGAAATCAAAGTTATCAATAATCATATGAAAAAATGTTCTAAATCACTCTTGTTAAAAGAAATGCAAATTAAAATAACTCTGAGGTTACCAGATTGGCCAATATGATAATAAAGGAAAATGATAAATGTTGGATGGAATGTGGCAAAATTGGGATACCTATGCATTGCTGGTGGAGTTGTGAACTGATCCAACTATTCTAGAGGGCAATTTGGAATTATGCCCAAACGGCTATAAAACAATGGATACCCCTTGAACCAGTAATACCATTACTTGGACTGAATCCCAAAGAATTTTTTTTTGTGGTGGCAAAGAACTAGAAACTAAAGTTATGCTATTGGGGAATGGCTGAACAAATTGCAGTATATGATAGTGATGAAATACTATTGTGCTATAAGAAATGATGAGCAGGATGATTTCAGAAAAAAGCTAGAAAGACCTATATGAACTAATGCAGGGTGAAATAAACAGAAGCAGGAAAATATTGTACAAAGCAACAGCAATTTTGCGGAAGGATCAAATTTGATAGACTTTGCCCCAACAGCAATACAATGATCCAGGACAATTTGAGGGACTTATAAAAAGAATGCTATCCCCTTTCAAAGAAAGAACTGTTGGAGTAGAACGCAGATGAAAACATGATTTATCACTTGTTTATTTGGGTGTATGTTTTGGGGTTTTGGTCTTATATGGTTATTCATTTACAAAAATGAATAATATGGAAATATTTTTATATGATAATGCATATATAACCCAGATGGTTTATAGCTCCTGGGAGAGGGGGAGGGAGGGAGGGAAGAAGGGAGAGAGACAATTTGGATCATATAAGTTCAGAAAGCTTGTGTGGAAATTTATTATTAGAATAAAAGTAATAAATTTTCAAAAAAAGAAATATGATTAAACGAGGACAGCAAAACTGGTTTAGAAGGCCTTGAAAGGGAAATACAGGAATTTGACACAATTACAGGTTACTAATCTTCAGTTGGAGGCAGCTAGGTGGCTCAGTGGATAGAGCACTAAATCTGGAGTCAGAAAAACCCAAGTTTAAAAACCATCTCAGACACTCATTAAGCTGTTTGACCCTGGGCAAATCACTTAGCCTCTGTTTGACTTAATCCACTGGAAAAGGAAGTGGCAAACCACTCTAGTCTCTTTACCCAGAAAACCCCAAGGACAGCATTGGTGAGCTATGTGGTTCATGGGTCTTGAAGAGTCAGACAAGACTGAACAAAAACCTTTGTTTACATGATGAAAATTAGGAAGATGATCAAAATAAAGATCAAGTGAAGGGGTACAGAAAGATCAATGATTTCTGCAGGAGGGAATAGAACACAAAAAGGCAGTAACTAAAAGCAGTGATTAATAAAAGGCAGTAACTAAATGGGGGCAAAGTTCACCAGGCATTTTCATTTTTCTCTGTCCAATCTAATCCCTTTGTGACCTGCATAGGATAGGAGTGGTATCACTTGAGAGGTGAAAACATCGCCCTCCCTGCAATGCATACACAACTTCACCCAGTTCCTTTGCAACTTGATAAATTATAGGAATATTTGCCAAGATTCATGAAGAATGATAAAAATTCAGCTCACCAGGAACTGCTTCTTTGCCTTAGCCAGGGGCTAATTTCTACCATCATCTCTGAGAGTGATTTGAGGCTTCCCAAGTAGGTCTAAGGCATAATTACCTTTAGCTTCAGGCAGGTGAGTGTTCTCGAAAGCTCAAGGCACAGGCCAGCTGATCCCCCTTTGCCAGAATCTTCAAACTATAATGTTCCCTCAATTAATATCTTCTTCTTAGCTTCTCTAGAGACAAGACGAATAGGGCACAGGAGCAAATATAGCATGAGTGAATTTCAGCAGCTCCCTATTACCTTTAGGATTAAATATAAATTCTAGTCTTTGGCATTTAAAAGTCTTTCTAACCTGGTCCCAACCTAACTTTCCAGACTTGTTAGATGTTATTCCTTTTGACCTCTGATCAGCCAAACTGGCAGTATTACCATTCTGGACATTTGTTATTGTTTAGTTTTGTCTGACACTTCATGATCTCCTTTAGGAGTTTTCTTGGGAAAGATACTGAAGTGGTTTGCCATTTTCTTCTCTAGCTCATTTTACAGATGAGGAAACTGAGACAAATAGGGTTAAGTGACTTGCCCAAGGAAATACAGCTAGTAAGTGTCTGAGGCTGGATTTGAACTCAGGAGATAAGTATGCCTGACTTCAGGCCTGGCACTACATCTACTGTATCATATAGGACACTCCATTTCTATGTTTTCATTATCCACCATACCCAGAATATGTTCTCTCCTTGCCTCCATTTCTGACCCAGTTCAAGTATCACCTTCTACATGACAAGCAAATGTACCATAAGCACCTCAGAGGAAAAAGCATATTAATCCCTCACCTTCCAGAGTTTCTCTTTAGAGTGAATTTCACAATATTCAAACAACATTGCCTTCCAGCTAAAAGCTTTACCATATTCAATATAGTCATAGGGTCCATTTTTTCATCCCATAAAATCCTATTCCTGCTTTCTCCATTTCTCTTGCTACATGTGCTGACAGTCTTTCACCTTCTCCTATTCTGGCTGTAGTCTTTATTCTTCAAGTTTCCTCTTCTTCCAGCTTCTTATTTTATTTCTGTTTACTCTTTTTTAACTTTTCTTTTGCTGTAGTCTCAGGGCTTTCCTTCCCCTCTAGCTTGAGGTCTCTCCTGCTTTATCTTCTAATATCCTTTGTGTTCCTGCCAAGAAATTTCCGAGTATACCCCTTTCTCCTTCAATCTCTGGCCCCTTATCTTTGTAACCAGCCTTCAAGTGAAGAGTGGGACATTTTGTGTGCCATGGACCTATGTGATTGATAGAATTGGTGTAAATGCTTTTTTTGTAAAAAGAGACATCTTTGGTTCCTGAAACTCTTCAGAAGAGAGAGACAGGTAAAAAGACTTTGAAAGCTATAGAATTGGAGAGAAACACACATTTTCCTATTTCTCAGCTTGTCTTCCCAGAGATCTCAGAGACTTTTCCTTTGGGTGAGAATAGAGCTTCTCACTTGATTAAGTTTTGATCTTATCTCACTGCCATCTAAAAAACTCAATCACTCCTCTGTTTTGGGATATATTCTGAACTACTTTAATTTCTGTTTGCTGTTTTTTTTTAGATAAATGGGTTCACTCACTGCTTGATTTGTGATTTTTGTGTGAGCAGTATTTAGTAGGAAGGGGCCAAGCCAATGGGTTCAAATTTGGGGCTTCCTCCTCTTTTAAGATTGTGCTGAAAGGAATAATAAACTGGAGGAATTCCATGTGAACTGGAAAGACCTCCGGGAATTGATGCAGAGTGAAAGGAGCAGAGCCAGAAGAACATTGTACACAGAGACTGATACACTGTGGTAAAATAGAATGTAATGGTCTTCTGTACTAGCAGCAACGCAATGACCCAGGACAATTCTGAGGGATTTATGGAAAAGAATGCTACCCACATTCAGAGGAAGAACTACAGGAGTGGAAACACAAAAGAAAAACAACTGCTTGAACACATGGGTTGAGGTGGACATGATTGGGGATGTAGACTTGAAAGGACCACACCAATGCAACTATCAACAATTTGGAAATAGGTCTTGATCATGTTAAAACACATGTTAAAACCAGTGGGAATGCACGTTGGCTATGGGAGGGGGGGGAGGAGGTCGGGGGGCAAAGGGGAAAGTAAGAACATGAATCATGTAACCATGGATAACTTTTCTAAAAAAATAAAAATTATTAAAAAAAAGGAGCAACCAAGGAAATGATTGCTTTGAATGCTTCCAAAAAATCATACTTCTAGACAAGCAATAAATGAGGTTAACAGATATAAATCTAGCTTGATAATCTCTCTTTCACATGACGCAAGTGCTACAGCCCATCTCTTACTCTATTTAAGATAGAAATCATAATCTCTCTTAGAGAGGGGTGAAACCAGATTCCAGTTATCTCTCCATGCTATCCGAGAGTTGTACATCTATACATTTAGACAGCCCATGCAGACTGCCTGTCTTATATGGGCACACATATCATATGTGCTTCCATCTTTACTACTCTGCACCATCAGATTTTTTTAAATTTCTCAACTTTCTGTCCCCCATCATGTGCTTCTCCTGAGGGGCTCAGTGGTGCTGAAAAGCCATCCCAGACTTGCTCCAGTCTTTCAGTTGAAGTTAATGTGAGATCTTCTCATTACCATGAGATCCACTCCTAGATAAGGTAGAAGGATATTAATCTATTCTTTCCTATCTGAATCTCATTTTGGATACTATTAGTCTTTTCCTCCTTTGACCTTGGACTTGAACTCCTGTAATCATGAAGAAAACATAAAGAACATCTCATTTCAAGATTAATCTGAAGAAAGGACATTTCATAGCTCTTCCACTGAGAGAAAGGAAGTACTGTCTGAACCAATGAGCTAGTGCCCTGGGTTCCAACAGTATAAAGTGTGGAGCCAGCCCATGATGACTGTGCTCTGGGGATTTGAAACCTCCACCTCATTCCCAGTGAATGTTTTTTTTCCTATTTCCTATATAAAAATATTTCCTATATAAAAATATACTAATATTTTTTCCCTCAGATTTCTGGTTCATTCCATCTGGAGCCCAAAATGCTGGTGTACCTAATACCTGCAGGATCTACATCAGGACTGCAAATGGCATGTCCTAGAACCCTCATTGGGTAGCTGCAGGGAATCTAGATTAATCAGCCCATGCATGAACAGTGAGATTGTTTTTTTATTTTTCTTTGACTATTGGTAGGGAGATAATTGGTTCCTATAGAACAGGGGTCAGAAACCTTTTGGGCCATGGGAGCCATAAATGCCACATTTTTTAAAATGTAATTTCGTGAGAGCTGTAGAGTGCTCACAGTGGGCGCTCCTGTAACAGCGCCTGAAAAAAAATTGACTTTATGGCTCCTGCAGAAAGAGCCATATCTGGCCCTCAAAAGAGCCAGATATGGCTCAAGAGCCATACATTGCCAACCTCTGGTCTAGGGGTTACCACTGGAGACCCTTTGTCATAATGTCAGTGAACCACTAACAACTATTGAGTATAACCCTAGAAGTCTAGGGTTATACTCAATAGAATATATGCTCTAGAACTACAGGAATTGGAGAAGCAGGCAACATGACCTGTTCCAGGTGATTATGATGCTTGATTAGTTTCAAAATGAGCATCTGGAAGGCATGGAGATGAGAGAGAGACTGTCAAGTCCAGGGAGCAGCTGGTAGGGCAATTTTACTGGAATAAAGAATATGCGAGGGGGGATAATGTGAAAAATAGTTTGGAAAGATAGATTGTAGCCAGATTGTAGAGGGATTTAAAGTGCCAGACTGAAGAATTTGTATTTATCCTAAGGGTTACTCTGGAATCCCTTGTTCCCTTGTCCTATCACTATCCACGCTTTGCCAAATCCTCTCCCTAGCTTATTCCCACCATCTGCTTCCTCTGTGTCTGTTCAAATGGTAGTGAATGCAACTCAAGGAAGTCACATCACACACACTTTCCATGCCTCTCCATCTTCCTTTCAGCTGAGGACTTTCCATTTTAGTTTACTGGGAAAATAAAAACCATTTATCTCAAGCTTTCTCCTCTTCTTCATGCATCTTATCACTCCTTGACCCCCATTCTCATTCCTCCAGGCTCTGAGGATAAGGTGGTCCTTTTTCTCTCCAACACAATGAGTCTACCATCCCCATCCCCTCCCACAGATTTCTCATAATCATCCCCTCTTTTGACTCTCTCTATCGATTGGATCCTTCTGTGTTGCTTTCAAACGTGTCCAAGTCTCTATGACATTTAAAAACTAAAATAAAGAACTTTCACTTGTCCCTACTATCCCTTCTAGTTATTGTCCTTTATCTATCTTTCATTTTCTGATCATACTCAGAAAAAGAGTTCTCAATTTTTGTCTCTTATTCTCTTTTCAACCTCTTGTAATCTACCATCTTACCTTATTAATCAACTGAAATTGCTCTCCTGAAAGTTACTAATGAGCTCACATTTGCCAAATCTACTGTTCTTTTTCTGTTTTCATCCTTTTGAAGTATATGTAACACTTATTATGGTTCATTACACCTTCTGCATACTTTCTTTCCCCTAGAGTTTTGGGACACTTTCTCTGCCAAGCCATCTGACCATTACTTCTGTTTTTTTTTTTTTTTGCTTGATTATCATCAATATCATTCCTCCTAACTTCACCTGCTACAAGTATCTTCCCTGGGCCTCTTTTTCTTCTCTCTATTCTTACTTCATGTTCTCACCAGTTTTCATTGATTTCCTTTAAAGATAACTTCCAGATCTATATATCCAGCCCAAATCTCTCTCCTGAGCTCCAGTCTTTTATCACTCTTTGCCTATAATACATGTCCCATAGAGATATTTCAAATTCAATAAACCTAAATTCTCTTTCCATCACTAAATTCACCCTTTCCCCTAACTTCCTTAATTCTATTAAGAACAATGCCACCCCTCTAGTTACCCAGCTATGCAACCTTGTTGTCTTACATCAATATTCACTCCTTATCCCACTTATCCAATCTATTGTCAATTCTTGTTTCTTCTTCCAAAGGATTTCTTGGATAAGTCCTCTTCTCTTCATCTACACAGCTAATAAGATCCTCGTGCCTGGACTATTGTGATAACCTTTTAAGAGGTCTTCCTGCTTAAATTTTTTGCCATTCTAATCTACCTTCTGCAAATCTATCAAATGGCATTCCTAAAATGGAAATTTGATAAAAAATCACGCTCTTTCTCAATAAATTTTGGTAGCTACATATTAGCTTGTTTTTTTTAGTGTTTTTTATTATAATGATTTTTTCCAGATAACATGTCAATACAGTTTTAATGTTTTCTGACATTTTGCAATCCATATTTTTTCATTTCCTTCTACCCTTTGCCCCTCCCCATGAAGGCAGGTAATATGGTAGGTAATATGATACAGATTGTACATATAATATATATATATACATATATATATTTCCATGTTCATCATGTTGTGAAACGAGAAATATGTAGCTTATACTAGAAAAAATGTCAAGGGCTCCCTCTTTTATTTAGGATTAAATATAAGCTTTAGACTTTGGAATTTAAAACTATAACTTAGCCCGAACCTATCTTTATAGAACTGTTACATGTTGCTCTCTGTTTCTTGTCCTTTGGCTAAACTGGCAGTTTTACTATTCTTCATATAGGACACTCCATTTCTGTCTATATGTTTTCACTCTATCTATTTCCCATCTCCAGAATATACTATCTCCTTCCCTCAAGCACCAACTTCTACATAAAACCCTTCTTGATCCTCTCCCAACCCCAATCCCTAACAGCTCTTAATCCTTCCCTATACTAACTCATCACATGGCTATTTGTATTTACCTATGTAACCAAGACATAGTGTTATCCCTCATATCATGATATCTTCCTTTCTTTTCCCTCCCCAAACCTGAGCAACCCTCTCTCTCCAGGTTCATGGTTACACGGGCTAGTCGTGTCTTGCTCGTCCCTGATCTATACCTACTTCAACAGGTCATGGTGGTTCCTCAGACGAGAAGTTGTACTACTACAATCCTCTCTACTCATTCCTAGGGGTCACCCTGGTGTGTGGGACATAAATGTCTACATTTACAACAGCGCTTAGCACAATGCCTGGCACATGGAAGATGCTCAATAAATATTTATTGAATGAACTGGAGGTCTTTCCCATTTATACAAATTAATAAATCAAGACCACTAACTATTAAACATGAGCCATTATTAAATGAGAAGGCAAAAGCAAGAATAATCATAATGTTTACTGAAAAGGAGGCAAAAGCAAGAATAATCAAAATATAAAAGTCCAAACATAATCCTGAGTTATATTCTCCCACCAATAGTGGGAATGTCTGTTGGAGGAGGACTGAGTGGATATAAATTTGTAGAAATCTAGGAGTAGAGAATAGTAAGGGAATATCAGTATATCCATGGCAAGAAATGTGCTTAGGAAATTCTTACTGAGGAAAAACATAGTACCTACTTAGAGAACTGTTGTGAGACTTGGATGAGATCATCCTTTTTATCATCTTCTGTCCAAAATGTTCCATTTCTATGACCAAGAACACAAAAATTCTTCCATTTAGCAACAACTTCATTCCTTTTTATATACCCCTTTGCTTCACTCCTGGCCTCCAATTCCTTTACTCCTCAATGCTCTTCTAGGTCACATTCCCTGTTCTAAGTAACACTTTACTCCCTTTTCTAGACCTGACCTTGTAGTTTACCAGTTTAGTTATACACTGCTCTCTAATCTAAAATCCCTTGTCCCCAACTAGGTGGTGTAGGGTACAGAGAGCACCAGTTCTGGTCAGGAAGACTGGAGTTCAAGAAAATCCTCAAATACTTACTATAGCTGTGATTCTGGACAAGTCACTTAACTTCTGTTTGTCTCAGTTTCTTCATCTGTAGAATGAGTTGGAGAAGGAAATGGTAAACCACTTTAGTATCTTTGACAAGAAAATTCCAAATAGGGTCATGGAGAGTCAGGTACAACTGAATTAGTCATACTTGAGCCCTCGATAAACCAAAACATCCTTTTATTCTTCCCTAATTGACCGTATCATATTCCCTCATCTCAATGATTGCTACAAACATTTCCTCCTCTTTTTGCTAGATTTTCATCTGTATCTTGTTCCCTAATTGCAGATATAACCCAAGGATTTGTCCTAGGACTCCTTCTCTTCTCTTCCCATATTTTGTATTGTTGGGATCTCATTAGCCACCATGATTTCAAATATTAGTTTTGTGCAGATGATTTCATGTTTAATATATCCGATCCTAGTTTCTCTCCTGAGTTCCTGGCCCACATCAACAGTTACCTCTTGGACATTTTTAACTGGATGTCTCAGAGCTAATCAATATAAAATATCCAAACAGAACTTGTTATTTTTTCCATCAAAATTACCTCCCTTCAGAAATTCCCTTTATTTGATGAGGATAACATCATCCTGTAGTTAGTTTATCCAAGTTTGAAACATTTGAGCCAATCTCAACTCTCCCCCTTCCTTCTCTCCCCATGTACAATCAATATCCATTCTATTACCACGGCATCTCTCAAAGTTATCCCTTTTTCTCCATTCCCACCATTACTGTCCAGGCCTTCATCATATCTTGACTAGTACTGCAATAGCCTTGTATTTGGTCTCCTGGTCTTCAGTCTCTCCCTTTTCCAACACATCTTCCATATAGTGGCCAAATTGTTATTCTTAAAGAAAAGTTCTGATGGTATCATTCCTCTGCTGAAGAAGCTCCAGTGGCCCCCAAATTGCTTCTAGGATAAAATATATCATTATTTATCATTTAAAATGTTTCACAATTAGAAAACTACTGTGCTGTAAGAAATGACTCGTTTAGTTGTTTTTCTGTCATGTCTAAGTCTTCCCCACCCAATCTGGGATTTTCTTGACAAAAGCACTAGAGCGATTTGCCATTTCCTTCTCCAAATCATTTTACAGACAAGGAAACTGAAGCAAACAGCATTAATTGACTTGGCTAGGATCATACAGCTAGCAAGTGTCTGAGGCCAGATTTGAATTCAGGAATATGAGTCTTCCTGACTCCAAGCCTGCACTCTATCCACTGCACTACCTAGTTGGCCCTAAAAAAATGATTAGTAGGATGCTTTCAGAAAAACCGGGAAATACTTTCATTAACTGATGCAAAGTGAAGTGAGTAGAACCAGGAGAACACTGTACAGAGTAATATTGTATGATGATCACCTGTAAAGACTTAGTTATTCAGAGCAATAAAATGATACAAGACAATTCCAAACTCTATTCACTTACATAAAAAGAACTGATAAGAGTCTGACTGTAGATCAAAGCATACCCTTTCAAACAAAATTTTTTTGTTTTGTTCTCTGCTTTCTTTTGCATCATACTTAATATGGAAATGTAATTGCTTGCCTTCCCAAGACAGGAGGGGATAGAAAGAGAGAATTTGGATCTCAAAAAATTTTAAACAAATATTAAAATTATTTTTATGTGTAATTGGGAAAAATAAAATATAAAAAAATTTAAATGTTTCACAATAATGCAAGTCTATTTTTCCCAGGTTTACTTAGTATTATTCTCCTTCATATATTCTGGTATGAACAAAATGGCCAGCTTACTATTGTTCCTAATACATGATATTTCATCTCTTATCTTTATATCTTTGCATGGTGGGTAGCAGAGTAGATAAAGCCATGGGCATGGCATCCAGAAGAGCTGAGTTCAAATTTGGATTCAGATACTTCCTAACTAAATGACCTTGAGCAATTAATTTAACTCTGTTTGCCTCAGTCTCTTCTTCTATGAAATATAGATAATAATAGGACCTACCTCCTAGGATTGTTGTGACGGTTTTTTTTAGAAAAGATAATGTTCGTAAAGAATTTTGGAAACCGTAAAGTGCTATATAAATGTGAATTATGATGGACTTCCAAACCAGCCCTAGAATGCAGTCTTCCTCACTTCCAACCTGTAGAACCTAAGAATTGATTTTTCCACGAGGCCTCATTTCTGAGTGCATTCCTTCATTTGTATTAATTTTGTTTATATTTAGTATTACTCATCTCTTTAATGTTACCTTCTAATAGAATATAAGCTCATTAAGGACAAGGACCATTTCATTCTTGTTTTTATATCCCAAATGCATATTACCTGGCACATAGTAGGGGGAATACCCCTACTACAAAAGAAACCTACTGGATAAATTAATGAATTGAATGGATGTTTTGTATATTTTAAAATGCTGTATGAATGTCAGCTTCTATTATTATGGTTTATTCTGATTTTGGAACTCAGCCTTGAGCCTAAGTCCCTTATTTACAAGATGCCTCTCTGTTGGCTAGGCTTTTTTGTAGGGCCATTAATTATTTTGCTTTGGGATCATTTCATTCTTATTAAATGTCTTTGCAAACAGTGGCAGGTAGTTGAGAGTGAATGGAAATAACCATTGTTTGGATAAAGAAGCAGATTTCTGGGAAAAAAACCCAACCAATCTGATCTCTATTGGCTACATGGGGGACAAAATGTTGTATCCACATTACACTCATCACACTGAATATTAGAGGATTTTTATAGTGATGTCTCAGTTTGAAGTCACAACACAATAGCTCCTCATGTAGAAGTCATTTGGGTGGCTCTATGATGCTTCCTGAATATATGCACACAAGAGAGACACAGACAGACAGACACAGACAGACAGACAGACAGACACAGAGAGAGGGAGGAAGAAAGAGAGAGAGAGAGAGAGAGAGAGAGAGAGAGAGAGAGAGAGAGAGAGAGAGAG
>NC_058132.1:598710457-598745605 GCF_016433145.1 Gracilinanus agilis | reverse complement strand
AGAGAGAGAGAGAGAGAGAGAGAGAGAGAGAGAGAGAGAGAGAGAGAGAGAGAGAAACAGAAACCTGCTCAATAAAGCTGAGCTTGGGGCAAACAGCTGGGATGCTGGTAAACTGGCTGCATGCCAAGACTTTGTTTAGGTTAGTTTCTGAGTGTGGATTAATGTTCCAGGGAGCAACATTCAATAACATGTGATCAGCCTTTGAAACTGATTTCATAATTTAAAGGAGGGGTGTCTCTGCCCCCTGTAATTCAGAGCAGGGGCATCATGCTTATGAATTATAAGACTGTTAAATAAATCAAGGGACCACTAAACCATTAGAGATTCTACAGGTGCCATCCAGGATCCAGGGGTTCTATCCTATTAATGCTGGCCCTCAGTCAAGATGTGAGGAGAGAGGCGAAAGGATTAATTTTTTTGAACTTTGACCCATGGCTATTACTCTGCATCAAAATAGGTCTAGAGAGAAAGTACCACGGATTTCCAGGAAAAGGGAATGAGTAGGAGGGTGATTTTGGCAAAAGTAGTCACTGAGTAGTAGGACTCCTCACCAGAATGCTTTACTTCAAGTCTGGTTAAATATTAGGAACATGTTGACTCCATCAATGCCCTTTTAAAGATCCACTGCCAGCTTTCATTATAATTCAGCTTCTCCCTTGTGGATGACTTTCTAAAAAGTTTGCTTTGGAGGCTGTCGGTTTTACAACCCCCACGGGAATTTTTTCCCCCTGCAAGTCTGAGCTAATATGGTTCCTTTGCTTTTTGAATGTTGAATTTCAAGAGTTGAAATGAATAGGAATGAAACAATGTAGTCACTTTAGGATAGTGTTTATTTTAACATTTTTCTCTGAATCTGGAAAAGAGAAGTAAACTAAAAAAATCAAAGGAGTTTGACATTTTCCAAAATTGTATAAAATTATATTGCAAGGAGCTCATAGAAGGTGGCTGTCTATGAAAAGTAAGATGCAAAATGGCAACATGTATTCATATATGTGTACATATATATGTAAACATATACATAGAATTTAATTTTAGAAGTTTATAATAACACTAAGACTTTTGAGACACTCCATATATATGTGTATGTTTATAAATATGCATATGTATGCACACATGCATATCCATATGTGGATATATATATATATATATATATGGTGATGGTGATAGTGGGTGTGTGTGTGTGGTACCCAACCAGGCACTCACATTCAGGATGGGATCTTAGGGGTGGCCAACTACTTCCCTCTCTCAAAGTTCTATGACTAACCCTGAGAAGCTAAGGACTTCATTTTCTTCAAAACAGGGGGTTGCACTCTTGGCACGTACCACTCTGCAGGTTTGCGTGTCCATACATATCCCTGGGGAAAGTGGGTTCAAACCTAAAGGACAAAGTAGTAAGGCATACGTATGGGTATCACAAGTGTTGTTGTTGAGTCATTTCAGTTATGTCTGACTCTCCATGACTCTTGGCAAAGACACTGGAGTGGTTTGTCATTTCCTTCTCCAGTTGCAGAGGAACTGAGGCAAACAGGGTTAAGTGAATTGCCCAGGGTCATATAGATCATAAGCCTCTGAGGCTGGATTTGAATTCAGGAAGATGAGTCTTCCTGATTCCCAGCCCAGTGTTCTATCCACCGTACCATTTGGCTGCCTTGTACCACAAGTAGCCAAAGCTTTATGCAGTCCTCACAAACCTTCCCTTAGAGGTAGCTCTCTGCTGGGTGGGACATTTGCTGCTGAGCCAGGTCATTCAATGGCTTCTGGAATGAGTTGTTTCTCTACTGAGCCAGCAACTCTGCTGGTTTGCTTCCACAGGGCATGGTTGCTACTGAGCTAAGCTGCTCAGTAATCAATCTTTTTATACCTTGCAGTGCCCACAGGTGGCTGCCTGTTGTTCCACCACCTCCCTCCTTCTGGTGGCTACTGCTACCACCTCTAGTGGACTTAGTTTGCTAAGATCTCCTGATTTCCCCAACTCACATAGTTACCTGGGCACTCCCTTCTCATAAATCTTATTCATCTAAGACCAAGATAAAATAAACACAGCAGAGAGAGCTGCCATATGCTCATTTACAGCTGGCATCTGAGTGAGAGAACTGGGCAGCTGCTCCTCCATAACTTAGCAGCTGAGTAGTTCTCCTTTCTAGAAGTTGCCAAGGGAGAAGATGCTGAGAGATGGGCAGACTGAACTTCTGCGTACCTACTCAGTTCAGGCTCAGATACTACTAAGTCTCTTCTGAGGTTTTCTGACTATGCAGTCAATAAGAAATCTTTATTATCACGTAGCAAGCACATATTAAATGCTTATTGACTCACTAACTGGCTGACCAAGCTTGAGTTATCATGATCAAAACCCAACACACCAGATTTCCACTTCATTGGGTTGGAAGTTAGCAGAGAATATCCAAACACACACTAGGGACCAGTCCCACTGTAAAAACATACAGATAAATCTGCAGCTTTAAAACTGAAATAACACATTAAAATGTTTGAAATTCACATTTTAAATGAATTTACATTTAATTTCACAATTTAAAATGAAGCTGCTTAAAATGTATGGATTTTGAGAGTGATTTTAAAATATCTCATGATTTTATTTTTGTTTAGTCATGTTCAATTCTTTATGACCCCATTGTTGGGTTTTCTTAGCAAAGATACTGGAGTATGGGACAGCTAAGTCTAGCCTCA
This sequence comes from Gracilinanus agilis, assembly GCF_016433145.1. Lineage (NCBI taxonomy): Eukaryota > Metazoa > Chordata > Mammalia > Didelphimorphia > Didelphidae > Gracilinanus > Gracilinanus agilis. The sequence continues at coordinate 598,742,920 of NC_058132.1, read as the reverse complement.
GACAGTTAGTAGCTTTGTGACCATGGGAGATTTCATTTAATCTTTGCCTCATTTTCTTCACCTATAAAATAAGGATTAATTAGAGCATCTATTTCTCAGAATTATTGTTAGAATGAAATGAGATAACAATTGTAAAGTGTTTTGTACAGTGTCTGGCACATAGTAAGAACTAAAGAAATGTTAGTCAAAATTTTTTAGTCCTGTTAAATTAGAAATATATGAGGAATGGACCTAATATGATGATTATGTACAATACAAAGGATGAAAGATTCATAGGATTTAGAGCTTGGAGGGACCTTAGAAGTCATCAAAGGTATATATAAAGACATTTTTTATATTCTCAGTGCTGGAGAATGAATATTTGAAAAAGTACCTATTAAGTACTTACTATATTGTTGTTCATCCTTTATTTTTTTAACATATTAGTTATTTTATTTATTTTATGTTAATGTTGTATGTTGTCATATAAAACATATTTCTATATTATCCATTTTGCAAAAGAAAACACACACAAAACAAGAAAAATAAAGTGAAAAAAGTATGCTTCAATCTCATCCTTTATTTTTGAAGAGGACCGATGACATCATAGGATGATGTCTTGACTGGCACATGAATTGGATTTAAGTGAGGCAGTCACACAAAGTTGCACAGAATTGAAGCCTCACTCTCATTTCCAGTCATTGAAATCCAATGGGTGACTGGCAATGACCCAGAATGCAATGGATGATATTGGCATCTTTGATGTCTGACCAAACTCTAAGCACTCTACAACTCCTGCTTCAGTCACCTTCATGGTGTAAGATGGAGGCAAAAGATCCTTGAGGAATGGGGTGGGGGACAAAATCTTGGAAGAGGAGCAGGAGACCAAATGACAGTTGGAAGAGCAGAGGGACTTCTGAGAAGGATTTCTGGGGAAGAGGGTCTTTGGGTGTAAGAACTAGGTGGGGGGGAGAAGGAGAATTGAGCTTTGAGCAACCTGAAGGTTATCCTTGAGAGATTCCTGACCTGTTTCAGAAGATCTAAAACCTTTGTTCACAGTCTCTTGATATCTCCACAGTCCAAGATCATGCCAACCAAGTTGGGGGATTTCTGGACTCTATCTGGGAGCATATCCCTGAACCCCCCACTTTCTTTGAACCTTATCTTACAGAGACCCTTATCAAATATAGACAAACTGATTAGAGATATTAGGCATAGGCTTAGTGGGAAGGGCAGGAGAAACTTTCAGTTGAGACAGACTTGGTCTCCTCAAGGTGAAGGGGTTCAAGAATTTAGGGCTTCCTGCACCCACTGACCACCACCTAATCCACCACCTTTTTCCAATACCTTGTTATCCTTATTAAATGCCTTAAAGTCAGATAGCATTTCTAATTATTTGAGAGTTGGTTAAGGGAAGGAGTGTTACAGCTTAGTCTGGCAGAGATCCATCTTTAAGCCTGTCCACCTGTGGTGCAGAGGGTGGAGGCTTATGTGAGCCCCGATTCAGAGCAGCAATGAATCAGGTCACCACATATCCCTACTCGTGTGGAAGCCTTCCCTCTAACCCTTGAGGGGCGGCACACCTTCCCCGGGTCCCCGAATTTCCAAGGGAACCCCCTCATAGTTTCACAGTATTAGTGGTCAACAGTGAGTGAGGAGGGAATTGCTACACTGATTCCACCTTATTCCCTTAGCTTTATCTTCCTCCTCATTAGCCACCTAAAACAATGGTCATTGAAAGAAATTGTTCTTATTTTCCCATTCCACTAGGGGAAGTCTTCATACGTCTGAGATAGACACCCCTCTGGCTCACCAATAGATATGAGACCTGTTAGTTACCCTCAACCAAGGTTAGCCCATCTACTAAGGTTATTTTACCAGGGTGTGGCCCCTGTGCCTGCTACAGCTTCTTGGAGTCACAGGTGGGAGTTGGGTGAAAAGTAGACAACAAAGATGAATCGACAGCTCTGAAAAGGACTCAGCAACCTCATATTGCAGGTGCTGAACGCACATACTCTTACTACATAATAAGTGTGGAGGCTTTAAATACAAAATTGATGACAGTCTCAACCTTCAAGAAGTTTATATTCTTATAGAGGAAGACTATACATCTAGGAAAGAGTTGACTAAGGCAGGGTTATTTTAGTTTGGAGAAGTACAGGGATGGGAACTAGTTTATCACACCCTTAGTAAGGGCAATGGCACAAGGACTGATTTGATGATACTTCCAGAAATGGAAAGGGAAAGGGGAGAAAATGGAGGGGGAAAAACCAGTTCTAATGGCCTTACTCTGAGGCAAGGTGGCTGGTGAGGGGAAAAAAGATGAGGAAACCAAAAGATAACCGACTTACACCAACAGACAAAGCAGATTTCTGATCTTAGCTATTGTGTTTTGACCCCAAATGCAATGCTCTCTTATTACATCACACTGATTAGAAGACCAGCCTATCTAAATCCAAAATCTTGGTCTGCCCCCTCCACAAGATTGTAGGCTCCTTGAGGTAAAGGATTGTTTTGTTTTTGAGCCCTAATTCTTGCTGAGTTTTTTGCATTTAGTAAGCCTTTAATAAATCCTAGCTGAATTGGATCACTCAAAAGTTTTAATCACCATGATAATTTGGGGGCAAGAAATCATTTACTAAGTCATAGAAGGGCCATACTCTAGGCCACTGGAAGGAATATCCATGGAGTTTGGAAATGCATTTAAAACTAAGTCACAAGATATTTAATGTGGTAGAGTAACTTATGCTTAGGAGAGGAAATACAGGATCAGCAGTGGGGGCAGGGAAAGAAGAAGGGGTTAATTATAATGAAAAAAGTCTGTATAGTTTATTGGAAGCAAAAAAAGAAGCAATGTTGTGATGGGACTGTAAATTTAGGGCTAAGAGGGAGTATATAAGAAAGCTCAAATTCTTCATTTTATAGATAAAACAGGCCCAGAGAAGAGAGTAACTTGACCAGTGACTTGTCCAGTGTTTAACATAGTGCCTTGAACACAGAAAGAGCTTAATAATTTCTTGTTGCTTGACTGACAGAAGTACAGCTGGAATACAAACTCGGGTCATTTGACCCCAAATCCAGCATTCTTCCATCTGCATACAATCTGGACAGAAAGGGTATTTCAGGAGCAAAATTCATAAGCTTTGAATATAATCATGATATGATATTGTTGGAGTGGGGGGGTAGGTTTCAATTATTCAAGCATTCAGGCATCTGTTGGACTTTTCTCTTTTCTTGGAGTAAATCAGCTAGCTAATAACTTGATTTATTTTAATTTCATTCCTCCAAAGATGAAGAAACCAACATAGGCAAATTCCATTATGGATCTGATTCTTATCAATAGAAAGGATCAGGGGGCAGCTGAGTGGCTCAGTGGATTGAGAGCCAGGCCTAGAGACAGGAGGTCCTACGTTCAAATCTGGCTTCCGACACTTCCTAGCTGTGTGACTCTGGGCAAGTCACTTAACCCCCATTGCCTAGCCCTTACCACTCTTCTGCCTTGGAGCCAATACACAGTATTGACTACAAGATGGGAGATAAGAGTTTAAAAAAAATAGAAAGGACCAAATAGTTGAGATGGGAATGATAGAATTCTTGTAGAGCACTTCATCTTAAAATTTGTGAAGACCAGAGGAAATCTGAGCATGGTCTGACTTGTGCCCCAGATATTGATATCCAAGATAGAATTCATTATTTTTCCTTCTAAAGTATCCACCATGACATTCCCCATTATTGTAGATGGCAACACCATCTTCCTAGTCCCTCAGACTCACAACAGAGGAGTTTTCCCAGATTCCTCACTATCATCTCACCCTACCATATGCAATCTGCTGCAACAAATTTCATCTTTGTAACAGTTTTCCAATATACCTCCTTCTGTCCTCTGATACTGCTCTCATTCTAATGCAGAACTTTGTCCCCTTCAGCCCAGATTAGCTGGTCTGCCTACATTAGGTCTGGACATTTTTGGACAATGATTTCCTTCCACCCCTTCAGATTGGACACTTCCTTGTAATGGATAAAAGCAATTAAGAAAAGACATCTGATGGAGTGATTCCCCCATATGACCACACATATAACATACTGCCCTGAGGCTGGAGGTATTTCATTACCTATTCATAATTAGTGTTTAATTATTCAGCATTCATATTCCTTTCCAATGATCTTATAGTAAAGGTATTCATTGGTTTTGGGTTCTATTTATTTCATTCTGCATCAGTTCATAAAATCTTCCCACATTTCTTTTAATTCTTCATAGTGATTGAATCTCACTACATGATAATGTAACTTTTTTTTAGCCTTTACTAAGTTAATGGGAACCCACATAAAGGATGCTGCTATGAATGTTTTAGTATATGTTGGAATTTTGCTCTATCTTTGGCTTCTTTAAATTATAAGCTCCCTGTTGGGGGGATTTACAATTAACTGAATAATTGATTTAGAATAATTTCACATTGTTAGAGAAAATAAAACAACTCACATCTCCAACATCACTGCACTGTCTTCCTCAATTCTTTCAACATTGAAAATTTTCATCTATTTTAATCTTATGGATTTAATGTGAATTTGTATTTCTCATATTATTAATAATTTTGCCCATGTTTTCAAATGGTCATTTAGAATGTAAAATTGTTTTGAAAGTTTAATATTCTATAAGTACTTATCTTTTGGAGACTGGTTCTTGGTGTTATATATGTGTCTGAATTCACCAAATATATCTTAGATTTCAAGATTTTTTCGGTGATTAGTAATACAAATATTTTTCCAAACTCTAGTTTCTCTTCTAACCCTATTTTCATTTATTTTATTCATGTAAGAGCTTTTTAAATTTGTGTACTCAGAATTATTTATTTTTTAATGACCTCTCTTCTTCCTTGTTCTCTGAAGAATTCTCCTGTAGTGTTGTTCTGCTTATTTTCTGCCAAATTACTTTCTAATTTTCTCAGCAGTTCTTAAAGATGAAGTTTTTTCTATTAATATATATTATCAGGGTTAGACATTGAGTTGATGTTTCTAATTACTTTTATTTCTTGCTTGTCCACTCCATTACACTAAACTACTTTAAAAAAAACAAAAAACAAAAAACAAGCTAGTGGCCTAGTGGGTCAGTAAAACCCATGTTCAAATCCAGCCTTAAGACTTTTAATAGCTGTGCAACCCTTGACAAGCAACTTAACCTCTACCTTAGCTTCTTCAACTATGAGGTGAGGATAATAATAGCATTTGCCTCTCAGGGTTATTGTGAAGATGAAATAAGAAATGATTTATAAAAAGTGCTTAGCACAGTGCTTGGCACATATTAGACACCATATAAATGTTTATTCTCTTCTTTTCCCTTAACCATTGCCAAGTAGCTTTGATAATGATTGCATTATAATATAGACATTATAATTAGTAATGTATTATTATTAACATATTCGTATCTTAGTAATATATTATTAACATAGCATTTATAATATCTTAGTAATATATTACTACCATATAATTTATAATATTTTAGTAACATATCATTTATATTATTTATGCTTTATTACTACCTTTTCTCATTTCTCTTGATATCCTAGACCTTTTGTTTCTTCAAATGAATCTAATCATTGTTAGATGAAAGCATTACTTTGGTTTTTTTTAACCCTTAACTTCTGTGTATTGGCTCCTTGGTTAAAGAGTGGTAAGGGTGGGCAATGGGGGTCAAGTGACTTGCCCAGGGTCACACAGCTAGGAAGTGTCTGAGGCCAGATTTGAACCTAGGACCTCCCGTCTCTAGGCCTCTCAATCTACTGAGCTACCCAGCTGCCCCCTATAAAGCATTACTATAATTTGATTGGTGTAGCATTAATTCTGTACATTGATTTAGGTAGATCATCATTTTTCTTATATTGACCCAACCATGGCCCAGTCAAGAATAGTGAATATTTTTCCAATACCTTAAGAATTCCTTTATTTTTGCAGCTGCTTTTGCAGTTATATTTATCTAAATATTGTATGGGTCTTGGTAAGATGACTAAGAACACTTTTGCATTTTTAATTACTTTGAATGAAATTTCTCATTTATTTCAGTTTTTTCATAGTACTATTTAGAAATGCTAATGATTTTATGGATTTATTTTGTATACTCCTGTTTTGTTGAAGCAAATGGTTTCATTTCTTTGCTGTTTTCTGGGGTTTTGTAATTGTACCAGTATGTCATTTGCAAATTGGGATAATTTTATATCCTCTTTGCCAATGTTTACACTATTAAGTTTGTTCTGCAGTTGTATTACTGTAGACATTTTGACAACTATGTCAAACCAATAATAGTTGGGGGGGTATTCCTTTGGCTTTTGTGACACTGTTCTTTCTGTCAGTTCTCCTTTTGCCCAATAATTCTTTCTCAGTTTCATTTCCTGGTACATTATCAAGCTCTCATCTACTAAGTATAGTTATTACCCAAACTCTGTCTATGGTCCCCTCCTCCTCTTCTTTCATTATGTTCTCTTAGCGATCTCATCATCTTCCACAGGTTCAAGTATCATGCCTAGGCAAATGACATTTATAAATGACAGCCCTAATTTCTGTACTGAACTCTTGTTCAGTACTGATTGCAGACATGTCCACCCATATCTCATAGACATCTTGAATTGATAATTAATTTGTAAAATTATGAAATGGGACAGGTACACCTACTTCTTTGGGTACTTACTGTCAAAGACCATGATGACAGTGGGAAATGAGGCAGTGATCATACTTTAATAAGGCACTGAGGATTTGGGGGAAAACAGCATAGAAATATAGAGACATGCAGCAAAAGGAGTGCAGAAGGAGAGGGCACCAGGGCAAGGGATGGGGAAGGGAAGAAATGCATGAAGTGAAGGGGAAGTAGATAGGAAAAAGAAAGGTAGACCATCACATATAACCGTGGATTAGATTTGGGAGCATTTGTCAGTATGGACAAAATGGAGATGAAAGAGTTTTTTGGGGGGCAAAATTTGAGGTCTCATTTTTGTAGGGTTTTAGGGGGGAACAGACTAACTCTTGAATATGCCACCTTGGGGTTAGCTTATTAACATATCCAAATCATTTCAAAGTCGTCAGTGCAACTTTAAAGTGAACACATTCACATCATTTCAGAGTTATCAGCACCATTTGGTGTTCTGCTGGTCTTCTGGAACTTGTCTGAGATTTCCATATCATAGGACCTGACATCAAAGCCTAGATGGCCTCCTCTGATTCAGCACATATTACTAGGATGTGATTTTTGGAAAATGTATAATATAATTTTAAAATTATGCCCCTTTGATCTTTGGGATAGTTTGTATATAACTTCTTTGCTATCTTATTTCCTACTATTGCTACTTTATACTGGTTACTTAGAAACTTCCTATACTGACTAGAGGGGAGGAGATAAGGAGACCAGAACAAGTTATAATTTTAACACACCTCTCAAACTCAACATGTATAAAATAAAATTCATTTTGTCTCTTTTCCAAACTTACTGCCTCTCTATATTTCTGAGTTTCTGTTGTAAATTTCTAAGTCATCCAAGTTCTCAACTTTAGAATCATTCTTGACTCTTTTGTCTCTGTCAACTCCATATTCAATATGCTTCTTAATTAGAATTATTAATTATTGCTTGTTTTATCTTCCCAATATCAGTCATATCTGTCTCCTCTCTCCACAAAAACATTATTCTAGTTCAGGTCCTCATCTCCTGGACCAGTTGACTCCTAATTGATCTCCCAGCTTGTTCTGTTTTCTAGTTTATCATTATCCATATAGTTACCAAATTGATATCCAAAAAGGCCACATCTAACCATAATTCTCCTAATTAAAAAAAATCTTCAGTGTCGCTCTATTGTCTCTAGCATAAAATTTTATATCCTTAACCTGGGATTTAAAGCCTTATGTAATATCTCCAACCTATCTTTCCATCAACCATTTATTCCAGTTACTGTATAATGTATAGCTGTTCCCCATATATTACACTCAACTTCCTACCTTTATATCTTTGCACTGATTATCTCACCTGCTTGAAGTATTCTCTTTCCTCATCTCTGCCTTTTAGAATTCTTATCTTCCTTTGAAATTCATCTTAGAGGTCACCACTTGCATTAGGATTTTCCTAATTTGGGATGAGGAATATATCTATGTTTTGACCTCTTTGGGGATTTCCTGTTGGTCCCATCTGCAAAACTTCAGAAGAAGCAAAAGATGGAACTATATAGTAGGGGAAGGTGGGACAAGAAGTGGGATCAGCTCCTCATGTCACTTCTACTCAACGGAAACAATTCTGTTTCTCCTTAGCTTCTTCGGGTTAGTGTGAGCAGCAGAAACTTTTGGAGACACACCCATATTCAACTTTATCTGAAACTTTGTGGATGGAGCCAACCCAAGTCATGGGGCCTGCTGGCTCATCAGCTAAGGAGTTGGAAGCAAAGCTGTATTTCTGCAACGCTGAACTCTCTCTCCAAACAATTAATTTATCATATTTTTATCCCTCAGCCTGTTTGTGAATTAAAGTCTGAGAAATATGTTAGCTTGACTTTGGTTATTTCTAACACTAGTTAAGTTTTCATACCTTTGCAATTGGAGATAGGAGTCTTTTTCTTTATCTTCTATATATTTATATCTGATATTTAGCTTATTTGTACATATTTGTTTGCTCATTTTGCATAGTAATAGTTGTTGTTTGCCCTTCATTTTTGAAGAGGCCCAATTGCTCATGAATTGGATTTTACTAAGGCAGAATTTCACAAAGACATCAGCCTCATTCTCTTCTAGACTCATCCAAGTTTAATGACAAGACAAAAAAGTTAAGATGACTGGCTATAGCCCAGGATGCAGTGGATGGCCTTGGCATCTTTTATGTCCAATCAAACTCTAAGTACTCCACAGGACCTGCTTTAACTGCTTTCATGGCCCCTGTAACAAATTGTTCTCATCTGGCCCATTATACTTAGGGAAGTTTTCACAGGTTTGGAGGAGATGTTCCTCTTACTTATCATCAACTGGTTTGAGGCTTGGTTTAGCCCATCTGCTGAGATGTCTTACCAGTATGTGGCCACTGTGTATGCTCCAGCTTCTTGAAGCCACAAATAAGATTTGGACACCAGAGATAGATGAGCAGTCCCTAGTATGAGGACCTACAAAACTCTGGTAATAGTAGGCACTTAATAACTGCTTATTGACTAATTGACTAACAAAAAGGGCACAGGGCAAAAAAAGCATAAGATAGAATGTAATCTAGAAGTAATACTTATATTAATGAAATTGTAAAACCACTGAAGTATGAATTTCAAAGAAAGGAATCATCACTAATAGCCTAGAGGCTATCAATGTCTTCTTCCAAGGTAACTTGTGATTAATTTACTTCAAAGTAATGCAGAGGTTCTTACCTTTTTTGGGTCATTGATCCCTTGGATATTCTGATCATGGGTATGAACTTATTTTTCAAAATAATGTTTTTAAATGCATAAAATCATACCTAGAATTATAAGAAAGCTAATTATATTGAAATGCCATCATCAAAATAGAAAAAAGTAATGTAGGAATATATGTGCTACTTTATTAACATTGAATAGCAAGAGAATGTATTTAAAATACAGGCAAGCTTTATTTATTTATTTAATGGATTTTAATAAATTTCCATGTTTTCCAAAGTTATATGATCCAAATTGTCTTCCTTCCTTTTTCCCTCCCCAATTCAATCTGGGTTATTCACGTGTTATCATGTAAAATATAAAAGTTTTATTTTTTAAAGAAGTATCTGTGTTAAGACTTTTTTTTTTGCTTGAAAAAGGACATTAAATTGTGAAGTGGTTTTTGACAAGGGAACATCCATATCTTTTAGTATTTTTAATCTTTTTTTGTTTGTTTTGTTTGGAGACTACAGTTGTTGGAAACTCATAGATATGTTGTTGCAAATTGAATTAAAGCTCCCATAACTCACTCTACAGTCCTACAATAGGCTTTTTCTCTAGGAACAAAAGAATTCTCCAAGGTTGTTTGAGTAATACTGCAATTATAATAACTTTTTTTTTGCCTTAAGATCAACGAGCTCATCTTTGATACAGTTTACATTAAAAGGAAAAAGAATGGAAATTTATAGTTCAACTTTAACATCATTGAGATAGAAATAACTTTTGAAAGACATTTGAAGTATTTCCAAGTATTTAAAGATTTATCCTTTCAAAGAATTTGCAGAGAATTTTTTAATGTCAGTTCCATCTTGGTAAAGCACTCTCTTCATTATGTGAAAATTTGCAACAATGTTGGCATCTATTCTTTTCTGAGTTTTGCCAAGAAAGCTTGTACTTTTTTAGTAATATCCAGTAAGAGGAACATTTACCCCAATATATCTCATTTATATATTTATATCTGCCAGATGTGCAAATGATAAAATTTCTTTTAAAAATACTTTAAATTTTTATTATTTCTTTTTAACATTCTTTTCTTTTAAAATTTTGAGATCTAAATTCTCTCACCTCCCTACCATCCCTACTCCACCCATGAGAAGGCAGACAATATGGTATCAATTATACATGTGAAATCATGCAAAAAAATTTTCCATATTAGCCATATTTCAAAAAAAGGAAAAAAAAATTAAAGAGGTAAGAAAATTATATTTCAATGTGCACTTGGAATTTATCAGTTATCTCTCTGGAAGTGGGTGGCTTTTTTGTGGGGTGAGTCCATTGGAAATATCTTGGATCACTCTACTGATCAGAGCAGAAAAGTCTTTTGCAGGTGGTCATCACAACATTTCTGTTTTGTGCACAATCATCTTTTGGTTTCACTTCTCTTTGCATCACTTCATATGGATCCTACCAGATTTTTTCTGGAATATTTCTCCCAGTACAATAATACTACATAACAATCCTGCCACAATTTATTAGCCATTCCCTAGTTGATGAGCATTCCTCCAGTTCACAATTTTTGCCACTAAAAAAGGGCTGCTATAAATATTTTCATACATATAGGTCTTTTTTCCTTTTTTTTTGATCTTTTGAATAAAGACTTAGTAGTGGTATTTCTTGGGTCAAAGGATATGCACACTTTTATAGCTCTTTGGGCATAGTTGTAGATTGTTTTTCAAAATATTTGAACTGTTTATTACTCTACCAGCAGTTCATTAGTGTACCTAATTTTCTCTTGTTCCTTCCAGCATGTCATTCCTTTTTTTCTAATATTTTATTTTACCAGTAGCATGTCATAGCAATTTTCAACATCTGTTTTCTGAAATTATGAGATCCAAATTGTTTCCCTTCTTCCATTCCTTCTCTTCTGGAGATGGCAAGGAATTTGATCTGTGTTACACATGTATGAACTTGTGAAACTTACTTCTATATTGGTCATTGTTGTAAGAGGAAACTCATATAAAACCAAAATCCCCAAATAATACAAGTAAACTAAAGTGAAAATAATATGCTTTGATCTTTGATCTGCATTCCAACTCCAGCAGTTCTTTCTCTATAAGTGAATAATGTTCTTTGTCAAAGTCCTCCAAAATTGTCCTGGATCATTGTATTGCTGAGAGTAGCTAAGTCTTTCACAGTTGATTATCATACAATATTGCTGTCACTGTGTACAGTGTTCTGGTTCTACTTATTTCACTCTGCATCATGTCAGTTAGGTCTTTCCAGATTTTTCTGAAGTCATTCTGCTCATCATTTCTTATAGCAAAATAGCATTCCATTGCCATCATATACTACAATTTGTTCAGTCATTCTCTAATTGATAGACACCTCCTCAATTTCCAGTTCTTTGCCACCACAAAAAAGCTGCTATAAATATTTCTGTAAAAGTAGGTCTTTCTTCCTCCCTTTAAAAAAATTTTTGGGTTATAGACCTAGTAGTATTATTATAGGATAAAGGTATGCACAGTTATAGCCCTTTGGGTATAGTTCCAAATTGCCCTCTAGAATGGTTGGATCAGTTCACAATTCCACCAACAACTGCATTTATCATTTCTGAAAGGAGTGAAGTGGTACCTCAGAGGTGTTTTAATTTGCATTTCTCTAATCAATAGTGGTTTTTAGAGAATTTTTTCATATGGCCATAGATAGCTTTGATTTCTTCTGAAAACTGCAAGTTTATATCCTTTAATCACTGATTATTCGGTGAATGGCTCTCAGTTTTACAAATTTGACTCAGTTCTATATTCATTATGTATTAGAGAAATAGACCATTATCAATGAAATTTGCTGAAAATATTAAAATATTACTTCATTGTACATTGTACATTGTACATGCTGGGAAAATGTAATTTCCTTGATTATGCCTTTTAATTAGGTCAAATTTTGCTTTTACTTTGTCTACTATCATGATTATTATTTTTGCTTTTTTTTTTACTTCAGCTGAAACATATTCACAACCCTTTATTTTAACTCTCAGTGTGTCTCTCTGTTTCAAGTGTGTCTTTTGTAAAAAATATGCTGTTGAATTCTGTTTCTAATTCATTCTGCTCTATACTTCCATCTTATGAGTGGGCTCATCTCATTCCCATTCATTTATGATTACTAACTATGCATTTCCCTCCATTCCATTTTCTTCTTTTTCTTCTCTCTTTTTATCATGTCCTTCCTCAAGAGTCTATTTTGCTTCTAACCACTGCGTCCTTTAATCTATCTGTCCTTTTATCATACCCCTCTTTCTTTTATCCCTTTTCCTTCCTATTTCCCAATTGGGCAAGTTACATTTCTATACAACACTGTGTGCATACAGATTCTTCTGTCTTTGAACCAATTCCTGTGAAGGTGGGATTAAAACATTTTCCACTACTGCTCCGGTTTTCCCTACCACCATAAAAGTTCCTCTTTGTGTGTCGCTTTTATGTGAGAAAATTTCCCCCTATTTTACCTCTCCTTTTCCCATTTTCTCAGTGTTCTCTCACACCCCTTTATCTTTTTTTAGATCATTCAACATAATCAAATCACATTCATGCACTCTGACTATGTAAATTATTTATAATTGCCCTAATAATGATAATCTTCTTAGGAGTTACATGCATCATCTTCCAACATAGACATGTAAGCTGTTTAACTTTATTGGGACCTTTATGATTATTCCTTCATCTTTACCTTTTTAATGCTTCTCTTCAGTCTTATGTTTTCTATCCAGCTCTGGTCTTTTCATCACAATACTTGAAGGTCTTCTATTTTTATTAAATATTCATTTCTCCCCTGAAAGATGGCTTTCAGTTTTACTGCATCAGTTATTCTTGGTTGTAATCTTAGTCCTTTACCTTCTAGAATATCATAGTCTAAGTCCTCCATATTCTTAATGTGGAAGCTGCTAAAGCTTGTGTGATCCTCTCTGTGACTCCCCAATATTTGAATTATTTCTTTCTAGCTGCTTGAAGTGTTTTCTTTTGATCTGACTATAATTTTTTTCAATTTGGCTTTTTGATTTGCTTATAATATTCTTGGGGGTTTTCATTTTGGGAGCTCTTTTAGGAAGTGATCAGTGAATTCTTTCAATTTCTATCTTGTCCTTTTGACATAAGATAAGCACTTCCCTTGAAAATTCTTGAAATATGCTGTCTAGGCTCTTTCTTTGATCAAGGATTTTAGGTAGTTGAATAATTCTTACTTCTCCTTGATCTGTTTCCCAAGTTAATTTTTTTCTGATGAGATATTTCACATTTTCTTCTTCATTCTTTTGACTTTGTTTTATTATTTCTTGATGTCTCATGGAATCATTAACTTTCATGTACCCAATGTTAATTTTAAAGGATTTTCTTCAGATCTTAATTTTTTTCCCATTTGATTAATTATTTTTCCAAGGAATTCTTTTTTGTGTGCCTTTTTACAGTTAGACTAATTCTGTTTTTAAAGTATTATCTTCTTCAGTATTGCTTTGTGCCTCTTAACCAAACTGTCAATTCTCTTTTTCATAACTTTCTTGCATCATTCATTTCTTTCCCCATTTTTCTTCTACCAATATTATCTCTTTAACTATTCTAGGAATTCTTGCTGGGTTTGGGTCAAAAAAGCATTTTTTTCTTTAAGGCTTTATTTGTAGCTGTTTTCACTTTTTTGTTTTCTTTTGGTTTATGTCTTGGTCTTCCTTGCCTCTATACTAGCTTTCTATGATCAAATTAATTTTTTGCTGTTTGCTCATTTTTCCAGCCTATTTCTTGACTTTGAACTGAAGTTGGGTTCTGCTCATCTGGGAGTGGGAAGCCATTGTCTCAAGCTATAGGTTTTTTAATGCTACTATTTCAAGAGCTGAAAGTTCTGGGAGTCTGAAAGTTTTTGGTACTTCCAAGGTGGTATAATTCTAGGAGAGGTATGGTGGTCTTTGCTCTCCTACTCTGAATTCATCTTTACTTAGGAAGGGGTGCTACTTCACTGCAGCCATAAGCACTAGAATTCCTTTGTTTTTGAATTATGACCAGAGCCTACCCACTTGTGACAAACCCTCAGTATTTTTCTCTGCTATGGAATTGTGACTGCATATGGACAATAGAATTGCAAGTCTGTGCCAATTGTACCCATTGTCAGCAAAGAGTCTCATGTAATTTCTTTCTGACCACTTGTCAGGCCTCTTTACTATCTCTTGGCTAAGAGTTCCCTCAACTGCTGTTGAGACCATGTGCATGGGCCTCTTGTCAGGATTGTATCCCAGAATCACATACTTCTATGGACCTCCTAAATTTTCTTAGATTGGAAAAATGTCTCACCTTGACTTTTTGTTGGTTCTGCCACTCTAAAATTTGAATTGAAACATTGTTTTCAAGTTGTTTGGAGGGGATATTGAGAAAGTCCATCTGGGTTGTCTCTATTCTGTCATATTGGCCTAAATTTTTAAAAAAATCTATAATCTGTTCTTCAGACAAAGATCTCATTACTCATTACTAATTCAGGAAATCATCTGACTAAAAGGATAACTCTAGTCTCTCCTTTGACTTTCTAGAGATTATAAGGATATTACCTAGTAATTGTTGGAACTATTCTATATGCTGAATTTTAGATTCAAGAAATTGAAGTTAGATTCTATTCAAAGAGATAGTTATAAGACACATTGTGACAAAACACAACAAACTGAATAGTTAATTTTCTTTTTAAAAAATTAAGAATTTTTATTTTATTTCCCCCCAATTTTATGTAAAAATTTTTTTAACATTTTTCAAAGTATATTGAGTCTTGAATTCTCTCCTTCCCTCCCTCTCCATGACTCCAACCATTTTCACCCTAAGATGGTAAGCAATCTCATGTAGATTTTGCTTGTGCAATCTTGTAAAATATTTTTCCATATTAATCCTTTTGTGAAATAAAACTCAAAAAAAGTAAGAAAGAAAGTGAAAAAAGTTTCCTTTGGTCTGGATTCAGACTTTATTAGTTCTTTTTCTCTGGAAGCAGAGGGAATTTTTTTTTAAAGTCATGAGTACTTTGAGATAACTTTGGATCATTGTAAAACTGAGAAAAACCAAGTTATTCAAAGTTGTTCATTGTACAGTATTCCTCTCATTGTGTACAATGTTTGGGTTATGCTTATTTCACTCTTCTTCAGTTTGTGTAAAACTTTCCAAATTTTTCTGAGCTCTTTCTGCTTGTTATTTCTTACAGCACAATAGTATTCCATTACAATCATATACTATAATTACTTAGCCATTCCCCAATTGATGAGTATCCCTTCACTTTCCAATTCTTTGCCCCCCCCATGCCACTTTATATATTTTGGTACATAGATTTCCTTCCCCTTTTTGTTTTTTATCTCTTTGAGATACAAAGCCAGTAATAGTATTGCTAGGTCAAAAGAAATGTACTGTTTTGTAGCCCTTTGGGCATAGGTCCAAATTGCTCTTTAGAATGAGTAAATCAGTTCACAAGTCCCCCAACAGTGTATTAAAGTCTCAATTTTCCCATATCCCCTCCACATTTTGTAATTTTCCTTTTTTGTCATAATAGTCAATCTGATAGATGTGGAGGGGTACCTCAGAGTTGTTTTAATTTGCATTTTTCTAGTTAATGGTGATTTAGAACATTTTTTCATAACTATAGAGAGTTTTAATTACTTTGAGAACTGCCAATTCATATCCTTTGACCATTTATCAACTGAAGAATGACTTGTATTTTTATATATTCAACTCATTTCTCTATGTATTGAGAAGTGAGGCCTTTGTCAGAAAGACTTGTAAAATGTTTTTTTGCAACAGTATGATTCTCCAACCTATTTTCCTCTGTTCAGTTTCTGACCACCATATCCCCTAATTAGCTTTTTTTTCTTTTTTTTTCCTTTTTTTTTTCTTTTTTTTTTTTTTTAAACCCTTGTACTTTGGTGTATTGTCTCACAGGTGGAAGATTGGTAAGGGTGGGCAATGGGGGTCAAGTGACTTGCCCAGGGTCACACAGCTGGGAAGTGTCTGAGGCCGGATTTGAACCTAGGACCTCCTGTCTCTAGGCCTGACTCTCACTCCACTGAGCTACCCAGCTGCCCCCAGCTCTTTTTTCTATTAGCCCCAACCTGATTCTCATATCTTTTCCCTCCTACTTTCCTATAGACCAAAATAGATTTCCATACCCTATTGATTCATACCCATCATGCCCTTCCCTCAATGAGACAATTCCAATGAGAGTAAGATTCATAAGTTCCGCTCCTCACCTTCCCCAATACCCCTTCCACTGTAAAGGCCCTTTCATGCCTCATTTATGTGAGACAATTTATCCCATTCTGTTTTTCCCTTCCCCCTCCTCCCAATGCATTCCTTTTTGTTATGCCTTAATCTTATTATTTATATCATCCCATCATATTCAAATCACACTCTTGCCCTCTATCTACACTTATTCCTTCTAACTACACTAATAATAATAACGTTCTTTGGAGTATATCTCCTCTTATAGGAATATACACAGTTTAGCCTTATTAAATATCTTTTGATTTCTCATTCTTGTTTACCTTTTTATGCTTTTCTCAAGTCTTATATTTGAGAGTCAAATTTTCCATTCAGTTGTTTCATCTCGAATGTTTGAAAATCCTCTATTTCTTTGAATACCCATTTTGCCCCTGAAAGATTATGTCAGTATTTCTGGGTAAGTGATTCTTGATTCAAGTCCTAGCTCATTTGCCTTCTGGAATATTATATTCTATGTACTTTGATGTTTTAATGTAGAAGCTGCTAAATCTTCTGTTATCCTAACTGTGACTCCACAATATTTGAATAGTTCCTTTTTAGCTGCTTAAATATTTTCTCTTTGATCTGGGAGTATTGGAATTTGACTATAATATTCCTGGGAGTTATCCTTTTTGGAATCTTTTTAGGAGGTAATCAGTGGATTCTTTCAATTTTTATTTTGCTCTTAGGTTCTAGAATATCAGGGCAGTTCTCTTTGATGATTTCTTTTTTTTAAACCCTTAACTTCTGTGCATTTGCTCCTTGATGGAAGAGTGGTAAGGGTGGGCAATGGGGGTCAAGTGACTTGCCCAGGGCCACACAGCTGGGAAGTGTCTAAAGGCTGGATTTGAACCTAGGATCTCCCGTCTCTAGGCCTGACTCTCACTCCACTGAGCTACCCAGCTGCCCCAATTTCTTTTTTTTAAAAACCCTTACTTTCTGTCTTGGAATCAATATTATGTATTAGTTCCGAGGCAGAAGAGCAGTAAGAGTGAGGCAATGGGGATCAAATGACTTGCCCACGGTCACAAAGCTAGAAAGTATCTAAGGCCAAATTTGAACCTAAGACCTTCTGTCTCTAGGCCTGACTCTTGATCCACTGATCCACCCAGCTGCTCTTCTCTTTATTAATTTCTTGAAAGATAATGTCTAAGCTTTTCTTTTGATCATGATTTTCATTTTGTCCAATAATTCTTAGATCCGCTTATTCATTTTTACCTCTTAGAATCTCTAGGTTCCTTCAAAACTTTTTCAAATGACACCCTTAAAAGAGGCTTCTCCTGATGCCCCTAGTTTCTAATCCCCCCTGCAAAGTTACCTCAAATTTTCCTTACATATATTTTAGATCTACTTATGTATACATATGTTGTTTCTCCCACAGAATGTAAACTCCCTGAGAGCAAGGACTATTTATGGCTTTGTATCCCCAGTGCCTAGCTCAGTGGCTGATGTATAATAGACACAATAAATAATTGCTGATGGATCGACTGACAGCCTGACTCTAGCACTTATCCACTTGTAGATATCTCCAACTGGTCAAAAGGGGAATCAAGTCAGAGAATATGAATTATTCGGCACAACCCTGACAACACTCATAGAAAAACAATTTAAAATCCTTGCCTCCTGCTAGTAAATCAGTGACAGCTTCCTGGCTCAGTAACATGTTATTCCTATAAGCATTCTCTCCTGCTCTGCTCATTTTGCAATAGAGCAGAGACGATGCATTTATTTTTTCACTTCTCTCAGTAAATAATAATAATAATAATAGCTGGCATTTACATAAAACATTTTAAGGTTTATAAAGCGCTTCACACACATTTATCTCATTTGTAGTTAAATTATCTTATTGGTAGCTGAGAAGTAGCTAAAGCTGGAGGGAACAGAGAATTGGTTTTGCTCTAATTACATCAATATTTCACCAGATCTATAATCTCAAGGTGCCCTCTACCCATGTAATTTGCAACCTGAACATTCCTTATAGTCTCTCTCATCTGAGCCTTGTTCATGTCTTTCCATTAATTCTCTATACAGGCTCCAGAGTCCTTCCTTTGGTTCATTCACTATTACATTGATATTAGTAAAGCACTTGGGCTGTCCCTTGTTCTTTATACTTCTCTGGCCACCTTTATTTGGCCATTTATGTCCTTGATAATATTTTTATATCATTCTTTACATGTCAATGTTGCCAATATCATTCCTATAGCTTTTATACCTACCTAATATTTTTCTTTCACTGGTTTAGGCCCTCCCAACATTGTGATTCTTTAGAGATTGTGGTATTGCATAATTTGAAGTTATATAATATAATTAGGAGATACATGTTACAAAAATATATTTTTGAAAATAAAATTTAGATACCTGTCTTTTAAAAAAGCATAGAATTGTGATCACTAATTTAAAACTAAATATATTAAATCAATATATTTAAATTTATATATTAAATACATTAAAGTTATTTTCCTTGGCAACTGATAGGACCAATGGCACTAGGGCTTAATTAAATGTTGGATCCTTAAAGTATCTCAAATGTTGTACTGTAGAGTGATGTTTTGATAAGGATACTTTAGGGATGGAAGATAGAAAGGAAGGCATTGGTAGAATAAAATCCTACCACAATCCTAGAAAAATATGTAGGCTAGAGCCTTTGTAGTTTAGTTGTTTCAGTAATGTTCAAAGCTTTGGGACCCCCATTTGGGATTTTCTTGGAAAAAATACTAGAGGGGTTTGCCATTTCCTTCTCCAGCTCATTTTACAGATGAGGAAACTGAGGCAAACAGGATTAAATGATTTGCCCAGGATCACACAGCTAGTACATGATTAAGGCCTCATTTGAACTCAGATCTTCTTGACTCCAGGTTTGGCATGTAGGTTCTCTTCATTCAGCTATCCAGTCTTGAGCCTAGTCACTTATGATTCTAATATAAAGGATGACTTATTTAACTACCATTTTGGTTTCTGTGGGTTTTTTTTGTTTTGTTTTGTTTTGTTTTGTTTTTCCGGATCCAAGTGTGGCATGTAAGACAACAACTTGCACAAAGAATTGGATGATAGAACTGGACTCTTTGCAGGGTTTGGTGCCATCAATTTCCCAATTCTGCGGAAAGAAGAAACTGTTTACTGCCTTGTTTAAGGGAATGGACTCATGATTCCATGCAAAAGATTGATGCAATTGACAAAACAAATCCATTAACTTCCAGGGCTCTATGCCTTTCCTTTCCACTTAGTTCCATCCTTTCAGTTCAAGGAATAATGATAGTTATTTCTGAAATGACACAACAAAATTTAGTCAGAGGAAGTGGAGCATTAAACCAGTGTGACATACTAAGCCAGCCACCTGTGATGGACAGACTGGACAGGCAGGCAGAAATGAAAAGTTTTGGGCTAGTTTCCAGCTTTATCGAAGCTAGCAACGGTTGCTGACAACCATCCAACAAAGTCGTCCTGGCCAGTTGGGTTTCACCCATGGGCTGACAGTTATGGAGGTCTGATCTGAAAATTTCCTCTTCTCTTTAATGCTTTTCTTTGCATGTGTACAATCTATAATGACTTGCTATTCATCTTCCTCTCTGTATTGATTTGGCAGAACCAGAATGCCATTGAGATCATCATGAAAAAGGGGAAGGGTATGCATGCTGAAGGTTTGGGTGTTGATTTCAGTTTGGAATATGTAGTAAAGAGTGATTCCAAAACAGGACTGTAAACTACGGCCAGCGAGCTGCATCATGTGGTTCTCATTAAAATCAAATAGAGCCTTCCTTGTATATCTGCAACCAGGTTACAACAGAATGGTTGGGAAGATACCAGGATTAGCTCTTCTTCAGAGAACCAAAGCTTACATCATTTGATTTCCCGTTCAGTCGTCCAATAAAATATTGAAATTGTACAACTGATATGGTCCCCTCTAGCAAAGAAAAATGTAAAGCTCGAACTTATAAACAGTTTAGACTCTTTTTTTAAGCAAGTCAGAAGAAATCAAGGAAATACTAGTATCTTTTAGGATTTGACATTCAAACAGAAACTTTTTTCAGACCAAATGTCAGGATGTATTTTCTGTTAAATCAAGCTATGAAGCAACAATTTGAAAGACAGGAACATAACTGAATGGTAAAGATTTCTAAAGCAGAATACCAATATTTTTCCCAGGCCCCTGGGGAAAAAAATCTCTTAATAATACATGACACAACTCCCACCCCTAACAAAGCAATATTTTAAAACTGAAATTACATTGTAATTAGCCTTTCAAAAATGCTAAAACTTCAATATGGAAGTCCATTAATAATCTTGCTGCTGTGGAAAAGCATGTTCCACCCACATGTGTGACTTAATTAAACTCAGAACTTCTCATTCATACATTTAGACAGCGATGAAGAACAGGTGGCATCTAACTTAAAGATAACAAAAAGATAGACGTCATTATGGCTTCATAAACCTGGTTAGAATTGCGTGTACTGTCTTTCAGCAATCTTAATTTCAAATGCAGACTTACTTTTTCCTTTTGGATATAAATTTTAGCATTATTCAAGTCAAGGCTTAAAAAAAGTTAAATCAGGTTTTGTGAAATGTTTTTTTAATAATCTTTTAATCATGGATATCAGAAAGCATTGCTTTTTTATTTTAAGTTCCAAATTCTCTACTTCCCCCAGCCCCTTCCCCACTCATTAAGAAGGCAAGCAATTAGATAACCACCATACATGTGAAGTCATGCAAAACATTATTACATGTTCACTGTGCTACTGTTTATCTGTTTAAAAAAGTCAACAAAATAAGGTAATGAAAATATGCTTCAATCTATACTCAATATCCATGAGTTTCTCACTCTCTTCCTCCCCTTTCCTCTCTCTCTCTCCTCTCCTCTCCTCTCCTCTTCTCTCCTCTCCTCTCCTCTCTCTCTCTCATCCCAGATTATTGTATTGCTGTCTTTCATAGTTGATTATTATTTCAATATTACTGTTACTATGTACACTTCTGGTTCTGCTCACTTTATTTTGGAGTAGTTCATGTAAGTTTTCCTAGGTTTTTCTTTCTAAATCTATTCTCTTCATCATTTCTTACAGCACAATTTATTTCCATCACAATTTATTCAGCCATTCCCCAACCTATGGGCATCCCCTCAATTTCTAATTCTTTGCCACCACAAAAAGAGCTTTTGTAAATATTTTTGTACCATTGGGTCCTTTCCCCTTTTTCTGTGTTCTCCTGGGGATACAGACCTAGTGGAATAAGTCTTTTTTTCTAGTATTTGTTGTAAATTTATTGGAATTAGATAACTGATTACCTGTATGGTATAATGTCAGAAACTAAAGAAAAGAATAAGAAACCAAACCAATGTTTCTCCCATCCCTCCTACCAAATTCTTTCTCCACTATTGCCTGAAATATCAGCATTAGAGTATTTTTTTTATCTTTTTAAAGTAAGGCTTTGTTTTTTAAAAAATTAAAATGTTTTAAGAAATCTAATACTAAGCAAGTTAAGCAATTATACTTTATTGTGGGTAACCTGCAACATATTTCAAACAAAGGATTGCAAAGAGCAATAAGAATAAGAGATTTCATGCAAGAAATGTATCAGCAATAAATAACATGAGTTGATTAAGTGGACAGTATATGTGTTCCATTGGCATCCTCATGATGTTATTAGGAAGGCAGGGTGAACCCCCTGTATCAAACCTAGGGGAGAACACAGACAAGAGAAAGAAGACTGGGAGGCATCAAAGATTTGTAGTCTATAGCATTGGAGGGAGTACTGGTATTAGTGAGTCCACAGAGCTGCTTAAAAATTTGACTATTAAGCAATTGAAAAAAGGCTCCCAGAGTTAAATCTGACACTGAAGAGAACACATAATTCCTAAAGGGAGAAGAAAGAAACTCTAGAACTATGGTAGATCTTAGAGACCATCTAGTCCAATCCTCTAATTTTACAGATAAAGAAACTGAGACTAAATTGTAAGGTAAGGGACATGCTTGAGGCAATGCAAATAGTAAGCTTAAGAACCAGGACTCAAACTCAGGTTTCTTTGATGCTCTGCTGGGGCAGAATGACAAACTTAACTTAAATAACAATTTAACTTGTGACATACCTGCTTCTTTATGGAACTCAACTAAGTAGGTTTTAACCCAGAATTGATTTTTTATTGGTCTTTTGGGTCTTAAAGGTGCTATAGTTGACCTCAGGGAAAATACCATGATGAAAACCATAAAGGAAAACTGACCTTGAGATTACTCTCTCTCAGACCCCTTCTTCTACCAGTGATTTACTGGAGGACTTGGATTAGAGTTGCTTAGGATGAGGGAGCATGCATTCTTCATTGTCACCAGGAATGCCCATAGATTAGATATACATTAGTATTAAAATATTCACAGTACTCATGGAAGCAATTATTACAAAACTACTCTTGTACAATTCCTGTGCAATATGTTAAAGCACAAGTGAGGTACCATATGCTACAGATGTATTTTCCTTTTCTACAAATTGTTAGTGATCATCTCTACTCCAAAAGTACATGGTTTTTACTTTGCTTATATTTTATAGTTACTTTTCCTCCTTTCCTTTCCTTCCCTTTTCTCCACTCTTTTATTCTGTTCTCTCCATTTCCATCTCTTCCTCTTCCCTTCTCTCCAATTCTCTCTTCTCTTCCCTTCTCTTCTCCTCTCCTCTTCTCTTTCCTTCCTTTCCCTCCTGTTCCCTTTTCTTTCTTTCCTTCTTTTCTTCTTTTCTTGAGACAGCATCTCCTTATCTTGTCTAGGCTGAAAATGCAGCAGCCACTAATAGGTCAATTCCCAAAGCTAATCTCTATGTAGGTCTCAATCAGTTTCAAATCTGATCTTCTGACTAGTTTGTCTTATGTAGCCTCATCCCACTCACCATATTTTGGTGCC
The DNA here is from genome assembly GCF_016433145.1 of Gracilinanus agilis. NCBI lineage: Eukaryota > Metazoa > Chordata > Mammalia > Didelphimorphia > Didelphidae > Gracilinanus > Gracilinanus agilis. The sequence goes on along the minus strand of NC_058132.1, from coordinate 598,719,475 downwards.
TGACTTAAGTATAAATTCCCAAATGGCAATAGCTTTACTTCATCTCAGAACTTTTGAGTTCAATCAATCCACCAGCCTTAGGCTTCCTAGTAGCAAGGATTACAGGTATGCACTACCACATCTTGCTGTTCTTCCTTTCCAATGTTGTGTTTTTCCCCAGCATATCAGCTCCTCAAGGTCAGGGACTATTTCATTTTTGCCTTTGGGCACCCTCTTGTACCCACTACCTTCAAGCAGTGACTTAGTGTGAGTGTCAGTTCCCGAGAAGGACTGGGAAGGAGAATAAATAGGTAGCCATCATGCCTGGCAAATCACAAGTGTTTAATAAATGCTTATTGAATGAAATTGAATTATTACTCTCAGTACTAGTAATTCTACAGAAGTTAAGATTGGGAGAATTTAGCAGGAAGGAATGATACAAAGTGAAGGAACTTTGAGCCTCCCCCAGCATCTCTTAGACAGGAAATGTCTGAATGAATATAGTGTTTTTATTAGATGGTTTCAGATTTATGAGATGGCAGCAAGGTCGATCAGACCATCAAGGTGGTGCTGTGGTGGCTGGGACTATTTACAGCATGTTTAATGTGTTTGGAAGCTGAATTATTACCCCCCAAATGGAAGGAAAAAGAGGGTGGCTGAGAGCGACATAAAACCTGAAATTCACCAAGAATTTCATCCGCATAAAAACTATAGTAAGTAATTCAAACAATGAAGTATTTAGTATCTGTGAGACTATTTATAGTAGAAACAAATGGCTCTTTTATATCTGATTTAATGGCCATTTAAAGAGGAAAAAGTATAATCATGGAACAATCAGTGGAATGAGTAATATTTACAGGTCAAATGATGAATAACTCTTGTGGGGGGAGATTTTTTTTTCTCTAAATTCTGACAGGTAAGATAGTCTTATGCAGCCAGCTAAAGTAAATAACTTTAAAAAATATTTTTAAGAAATGCATTTAAGGAAGGCCTGATACTTCAAATACTGCAAGCAAATACTTGTTTCCTCTTATGCTTCCAGAAATGCTTTAGAATTTTCTTTGGTTGAATACACTGCCTGTATTCAGGTGATTATCTCTTCCTTCACCATACCTGCTTGATTGGCTTTTCATTTTTCATGAGGACAGCAGTCTTTCCTTGGGCACTGAAAAAAAAAATCTCATCAACGGTTAGATTTTTCATGGGCTCCACTAACCTCCCCTTTGCTTGTACTTTAAAATATTTTCTTTAAGAAGTGCCACTGATCTGCTGCTTCCTACAGGTAGCCTGGCTTCTGAATTCCAAATCAAGTCCCTTTGCCAGGGCTGTCTTGGGAAAATTATGAACTCTCTACCTCCCAATTAGCAATGCCTATCTCCTCCCCTAGGACAGCTAGGTGGCAGTGGATAGCATGCCCCATGTGGAATCAGGGTGATATGAGTTGAAATCTGGCCTCAGACACTCACTAACTATATGATCCTGGACTGGTCACTTACTCCTGTTTGCCTCAGTTTCTTCATCTGTAAAATGAGCTGGAGAAAGAAATGGCAAACCACCGCAGTATCTTTTCCAAGAAAACCCCAAATAGTGTCCTGAAGGATCAGACATAACTGAACAACAAATTACATCCCCTTTCCCCTACCCTTGGTGAAGTATCCCTCTTACCGATTCAAGTGCTCTAAGTTCACCATTGCCTGGCTCCTACCTCATTCCCTCCTGTCAACAGCTTTCAAGACAATCCAACAAACTTTTATTAAGCATCTATTATGTATATATAAGTATCTGTCCTAGGTGCTGGGAATGTGAGGGCAAAAGCATCTACTGCTCCACAATCTGTTGGAAAAAATATTTTATATGTATAAAAGTAAATACATGGTAATGAGAGAAGGGATAGAGGAGAGACAGACAAGACAGACAGACAGACAGACAGACAGAGATGGAGGGACCGAAACAGAGACAGGGGGAGAGAGAGAGAGAGAGAGAGAGAGAGAGAGAGAGAGAGAGAGAGAGGAAGAGGAGACGGGGAAGGAATAAGCATTTATATTGCTCCTACTGTATGGAAACTGAGACTAAGAGAGGTTCAATGTTTTGCTAGCAGCCTCACAGCTAGTAAGTGCCTGAGGTTGGATTTGAATTCAGGTCTTCCTGACTTTACACCAAGCACTTTATCCACTGTGCCATCTAGAGAGAGGGGGGAAAAATGCTTGATGTATGTATGTAGAAGGAAGGGATCAAGGAAGGTTTTTTTTTTTTTCTTTACAAAATTTTTTTAAAGGAAGGCTTTTCATAAGTAGCAACTAAGCTGATCCTGAAGGAAACTAAGAACCCTAAGACATGAATTTTAGTCCTAGCCCAATGGAAGGGGTAGTCTGTCTCCTGGAATGCCTTTCCCCCAAATCTGTGGATACCTATCACACGTGCAAGCATTTTTTGAAGAGACTGATCTAATTCCATGTTTGGACATTTTAGTCTCATTAAATCATTTACATTTCCAGGATCTAAAATAATAAATTATGGGGCACTACAGAGATAAATCATATCTGATAACTGGAGCTTTTCACCAGGACCCAACATCCAAAGGTGAGAGAGAACGCTTTCTTTCTTTGATGGTTCTCTCACCTGTCACCACTGGCCCTTCGCTTCCTTCTCTTCTGCCTCCTTTTTCCTTGGACTTTGAGGGTCAGAAATACTTAGTTGTACTATTTAGAAAAGCTGCTGAATATACCAGTGACTATACTGAGAATAAATGCTCTTCTGTGATTTCACAGCTCCTAAATTCACCCATGACATAAGAATTCCTAGTTATGGATCTAGGGAAAGGATTCTTTGCCCTTTGTCAGTCTGGTGAAATCTATAGACCCCTTTTCAGAATGGTGTTTTTAATTTTTATGCATAAAATCAAATATATACGATACAAAGGAAAACAATTTACCGAAACATTCATGTAGTTTTTTTCTCTGTCCAACTCACAAATCTTTTGAATTCTGAACATGGAACTCAGATGAAGCCCTCCTATTCTAGGGAATGGATTTAAGTTATTATTATTATCATAAGATCAGTAGTACAAATCTTTGTTTCTAGAGTATTTTGTGACTCACTGACAATATTATCCCTTCAGAAGTTCAATTCAGTAAACCACAAATCTAAAATATTTAGTAGGCTTGGCCCTTCCTTATATAGCAAATTGATCCTCATTAGGGATCTAAGTTCAAGCCTGATGGCTCTGGCCATTTAGATGAGAACTATTTGTATCACTATGAAGTAGTTGCTATGTCATTCTCAGTAATGTTGATGATGCTATAGGGGAAGCTGGGGTAATGCTTATGAACAAGTGGGAAAGTAGCTATGGCATATCATCATTGGGAACAATGGTGGGGTAAGGGAAGAAAGAACAAAGAAATTAATGTAAGAACTTCCTAAAGGGACTTTTAAAAAATCTTAAAAAAAAAAGAAGAAAGTAAACATGGAGATTTGATAGTAGGGGAATAAGGATGCCCTTTTGTAGTTCCCAGACTGATAAAAGAGTTGTTTTTTGCTGTGAATATGTGTTGCTAATGATGAAATCTCACCTTTTCCATGAAATAAATTCTGTTTGTCCAGCCATCAGGGAAGTTCATCTTCTTTCTCTGAATTTCTCTAGGCTAATACAAATTAGGGTGAAAAAGGATCTTAGAGATCAACTAGTCCATGCCCTTAGTTATATAATTAAGAAAACTAAGGTCCAGAGAGGTTAAAGGTCATAGCCAAGATCACAAAAGTGAACTCATGGCAAAAGTAAATGGGGGATCCCAAGGTTCTGGGTTCTCAGATCAGGTCTCTTCACATTATACTCCCCTCCTTGCCTTCTTCTTTTCTCCATTGTCTATGCCACTCATATTTTCTCTCTGGCCAAGCTTTGCCAAGGCAGGAACTTAAATCTTATTTCTTTTCATATCCCCCTCCTCCCCAAATGCCTCGCACATGGGAGGTACTCATTAAATATTTGTTGAACAAATGAATGAATGAATGAATGAGCAGGTTGGGAAGAGAATTGGACTAACTTTATGTAGCTTTCTTTTCAAGGACATCACAGTTACAGTCTTCCTGATTCTAAAAACAACAGGCAGTTAGTGGTTCAGGACTGAAATTCAAAAGATTGACTAGGGCTGGATAAATCATCTGCATAGAGATGTTAATTAAATCCATAGAAGCTGATGAGATCATCAAGTGAGATAGTAAATAGAGAAAAGAGAATAAAGTCTTGAAGGACATGGATAAGATACAATTTAAGAGATTGAAAGAAAACAGTCAAACAGGTAGTTAGTGATTCCCAAAGTGGGTGCCACCGCCCCCTGGTGGGTGCTTCTGGGATGCTGGGAGGTGGTGATGGCCACAGGTGCATTTGGGGGTGGTGAATAACTGTAAGGGGGTTGTGATAGTATGTGACAGGAGGCGCTAAGTAATATTTTTTCTGGAAAGGGGACGGTAGGAACCACTGAGGTAGGAGGAAAATCAAGAAAGAGCAGTCTGGACAAGCTAAAGGAAAAAGTATCCAAGAGGGGACATTTATAAAAAATAGATATGACATAAGAGAGAATGATCTTTTTCATGAACAAAAGCACGCTAAGAACAGATGTTATTTATTGGGGGAGAATTTTTGTAACAAATATCTTTAAGAAGAACCAAAAAGTACATATACAAAACCACAACATATAAGACCAATAGATGTTTAAAAATGAATTGCTATCAATATCTTTTGTTTTAACATCACCTAGATTTCCCTATGTTTTTCCCCTTTCCCATGGGAAGAATTATCTTAAAAAACAGAAAATCTTTTTCTTTCCAAAAAGATGGAGGATAGTGGGCAGCCACCCAGCTGAACTCTCCTAACCCTCCCCTCTAAACAACTTTAAAATAATGCCTCAAATCAAATTTTGGAGTGGCAGAACTAATAAAAAGTAGGAATGAAACCTTTTTTCTGGCCTAAGAAAATATAAGAGTTTTGTAGGAGAAGTCTATGACACTAGTGGAGGTCTGTCCAGATCTCACAAACAAAGAGGCCACCTTGTAGCCACAGAAGCAGCAGCAACAACAACTTTGGGAACTTTCAGTCCAGAGGTGGTAAGGAGGTTGGATAGCTGATCAAAAATAGATTACAGGGGACCCTTTCCTGGCACTGGATATTGCTGGCACAGATTAGCAGCTTTTTGTCCATTTGCAGTTCTGGGTTGTAATTGTGCTGGTGGTCAAACACAAGGGAACAGAGGCCTGGTCACAGTTCCAAAGCAAAGAAGAATGCTAGAACTTGTGGCTGAAGGGGCCCTTCTTTAGTAAATACCAGAGCAGAGACCAGGGGAGCAGTGACCACACCTCTCCCACGATGACACCATCTTGGAAGCACCAAAACCTTGCAGACCACCAGAACTAGCTCTAAAAATAGCAGCACAAATAGCAGCACAAAATAGCCTGAAACTTGATCTCCCACTCTGAGATGAGCAGAGCCCAACTTTAAAATAAAGCTCACAGTCAAGAAATAGGTTGGAAAAATGAACAAACATTATTAGGGCAGTTAAGAAGATTCTACAAAGAAAAAAGGTGAGAGAGTAAGTCAATTTTGGTGGGATAATGTTTAAAAAAATGGATAGGTGAAAAAAGAAGAAATCCCTGGGAGAAGGGAGAGGAAGAATGGAGAAAATTCTCACATAAAAAAGTTGTTCAAGGAAGAGCTTTTATGGTGCAGGGAGAAATGGGTGGTGGGAATGGTGGGCAATGCTTGAAACTCACTCTCATCAGAATTGGTTCAAAGAATGCATATCCATATTTAGTTATGCATAAAAATATAACTTACATAATATGGAAATATGAAGGGAAAGGGGAAAAAGAAAATGGGGTATTGATAAAAAGGAAGATAGATGAAAGGATGCAGTGGTTAAAATAAACTAGATTTTTAAGGAGGGATAAGGTAAAAAAAAAAAGAGAGAAAAAAGGAAAGAGAAGAAAATGGGATGGAGAGAAGTACATAGTGATCAAAAATGAATGAGAATAGGATGGGCTCATCCATGAAAAGGAAGCAGATAGTAAAATGGATTAGAAACAGAATCCAACAATATGCTTTTTATAAAAGACACACTTGAAAAGGAAAGACATAGAGTTAAAATATAGAACCGGAGCAGAATTGATTATGCTACAGCTGAACTAAAAGTCAGGAGGTAGTAATCATGATCTCAACAAAGCAAAAACAAAAATAGATCTAATTAAAAGGGATAATCAGGGAAATTACATTATGATAAAAAGTACCATCATCATTGAAGTAATACAAAAAAGTTTACAGCCAGTTTCTCTGACAAAGGTTTCATTTCTCTAAAATAGGTGAACATATAGAAGAGGTCAGGGAGAAAATGTTAGAAGGGGTGGTAAACATCTGTAATCCCTGCTTCCAGAGGGGCTGAGGCTGGACGACTTCTTGAGCTCAGGAGTTTTGAGCTGCAATAGGTAAGCCAATTGGTTATCTTTACTAAGTCTGGCAACAATATAGGGAGTTCCAGTGGTGGCAGAAGACAGGATAGTGGTATCATCAGGATGTCTAAGAATATGCAAATTGGCTCAGGTAGAAAAGGGAGCAAGTGAAAACTTCCATGACAAGCAGTAGTGAGATTGGGCTCATATATATGACTACTACACTTTTATCCTTGGCATGATAGAGACACCCAGGCTAAAAAAATATTATATAGAAGAGATAGAAAGTAATTCAGTTTTACTAAAATATAGAGTATTGCAAGGGAAATAATATTGAATAAAACCAGAAAAGTAGTTTGGAACAGTATTATGGAAGGCATTGAACACCTGATTTATTGTAGTGATTTATGGATATTTTTTCTTATTCTCACACTTATTCCATGAAGACAAGAAATATAATCTTTATATATCTTTATATATCCTCTAGTACCTAGTACTGGAAATGGCAAACTACTCCAGTATCTTTGCCAAGAAAAACCCAAATGGGTTCATAAAGAGTCAGATACCTAGCGCAGTGTTCTACAGTAGGTAATAAAGAAATATTTTTGAAGTTATACAGAGATACCACAAAAAAAACCCATAGTATGGAATTAGCCTAGTACTGATGTCTATATAAAGTTAGGATTAAACTATCCCCTAAGAGAATAAACCTTTTCTTGGAGAAAAATGATAAAAATAATCACCCAAAAAACTCTATTAGGTATGATGGTACACCTAGATAATTTCAGTTTGGGAGGGAGCAGGATATTGAGAGTAGTGCTAAGAACTTTTGAGCTTGGGAATGATAAACTGCAATATGTTTGGAAGATCAGGCATCCACACTAAATTCATCATCAATATGTTGAACTTCAGAGAATTGGTTGCCACCAGATTGCTAGCTCAGGTCAGAAATGGAGTAGGTGAAAGCCTGAATGTCAGTTGGGAGTAGAACCACTAAACTTCCAGCCTGGTTGAGTTAAGAAGATCCAGTATTAAAAAAAAAATTCGTCAAAATCCAACAATAGCAGCAGCAACAACAAAACCTAAAATGTTTCTAGTGGTTCATAACTCATGATATTCAGCTCTCTACTCCACTCATCGCCATTTATTACCCTCCACCCCTTTTTAAATTTTTTTCTTGTTGAAGAACATTTTCAGCTGATTGATGATTGGCCATAGATTTTGAAGAATATCCCATTGATCAGATTTCACCAAGGTCCAGGCTAGGGATCATGGAAGTAAAGGCAGGCTGACAAGGGCCAGATTAGTTTGCTTACAAAAGCCTTTTGTAGCTGTCATTATCTAGGCTCCCTTCGTGTACAGTAGAGTCGGTTTCTTAGAGAGATTGAGCAAGACTGCCAAGTGCATTCTTCTCTGTCAAACATTTCACTTATTATTGAGTTTGTACCCAGGCAGACATTTATCTCTTATGGCAGCATTGCTGTAGTGATTGCTCCTTACGCTGGGTTATGACCCAGCTAAGTTTTACAGAGCTCTTGTGAAATCAGAAGGGATGGGTGCTGAATGAATGGAAGTAGTTAGCTTAAAGATGTGTGATCACACTATCAGCATAGTAAATGGCCTTGTAGGATTTATAGTAAGAGGACCTCCATACATGGGGCTGCTGAGAGAGGAGCTAGAAGCTTCCACTTGGACCTTTGATTCCATCCCCTTCCATGCCCTCTGGGGCTTTGTCCCAGTTAAACTCCCTTGTCTTTTTTATTTTCAGACATTGCTTCATTGGTTCCTTCCCCTTTGTCTATGAACATGCATAGGTCTCTGTCTATCTAAAAGACTGTCCCTTGACCTTACTTACTGCCTACTAATTGGTAGGTATCATCTTACCTCTTTCCATATATATATATATATATATATATATATGTATATATATATGTATATATATATACATATAATTTTTTTAAAAAGAGAAGTCTGTACTCATCACTGCCATTCAGAACATAGTTTTATTATTGAAAGGGGCCTTATGAGATCATCTAATCCTTAACCTAGTTTTCTTTAAATTTGTCTTTTTCAAAAATATTTTGATAATTGTATTTTAATATAATTGGTTTCCCTTTAAAAATCATATGTATTTAATTGTATGAATTTTAAAACATTAGTCTGAGGAGGGGTCCATAGGCTTCACAAAGGTACCATAACAAAAAAAAATGTTTAAGAATCCCTGCTTTATATAGTGTTGTAGGATAAATTTTTTCCACTATCTAAAAGTGGAGCTTATTTCAATAACCGTGGGAATCCCAATATATTTATGTAAGAAGAAACAGCTAGATTGTCTCTCAACTGAATTATCAATTACAAACTTAATTCTACATGAGGCCATTCATAATGATGCAAGTGGAAGAAAGAAGATAATATTTCTATTTCTGATGCAAGAGGCAGAAAGAGTCTATGCTTGATAAATGACCTTGGTTTGAGAATGAAATTAGAAAAAGTATCTCCAGCTTGTAAAATGAGCCAATATGATAGAGATGTGTCTGATGAAGAAGAAATAGCTACCTTCTCAATATCTACTCAAAAGCACTTTTCTTGATTTTTTTTTTTTTT
>NC_058132.1:598699055-598708167 GCF_016433145.1 Gracilinanus agilis | reverse complement strand
TATATATATATATGTATATATATATGTATATATATATACATATAATTTTTTTAAAAAGAGAAGTCTGTACTCATCACTGCCATTCAGAACATAGTTTTATTATTGAAAGGGGCCTTATGAGATCATCTAATCCTTAACCTAGTTTTCTTTAAATTTGTCTTTTTCAAAAATATTTTGATAATTGTATTTTAATATAATTGGTTTCCCTTTAAAAATCATATGTATTTAATTGTATGAATTTTAAAACATTAGTCTGAGGAGGGGTCCATAGGCTTCACAAAGGTACCATAACAAAAAAAAATGTTTAAGAATCCCTGCTTTATATAGTGTTGTAGGATAAATTTTTTCCACTATCTAAAAGTGGAGCTTATTTCAATAACCGTGGGAATCCCAATATATTTATGTAAGAAGAAACAGCTAGATTGTCTCTCAACTGAATTATCAATTACAAACTTAATTCTACATGAGGCCATTCATAATGATGCAAGTGGAAGAAAGAAGATAATATTTCTATTTCTGATGCAAGAGGCAGAAAGAGTCTATGCTTGATAAATGACCTTGGTTTGAGAATGAAATTAGAAAAAGTATCTCCAGCTTGTAAAATGAGCCAATATGATAGAGATGTGTCTGATGAAGAAGAAATAGCTACCTTCTCAATATCTACTCAAAAGCACTTTTCTTGATTTTTTTTTTTTTTGCGGGGGAGAAAAGGGGTAATGGAGTAAAGGAAGAGACTCTCAAAAAGCACAACCAGAAAGTGATGTGTTTATTTATAGAAAGAAACTAAATCTCCTTCCATTCTCTCATTTTCACACCTTACAAACCCACAACACTGTACATGTTTAAAAAGATAATTTCCTCTGAAACCAAAATAAAACTTACTTTCTCATGGAACAAAAATGCAAAGCGACAGCATGATCAAACAGGTTTTTAATTTAAGGTGGAAAGTCGACCTTTTAGCCCACATTCAATTTCAGACAAGAGAATATCCTGGCCAGTACCTAACCAACTATCTTCCAACAATAATTTATTTTTTAAACATTAATGAAAGGCCATTATTCAACAAGGAACTGGATGATTAATTATTGGGCTTTTCTAATGACAATGTACAACTCTATTCAGGGACCTCTAATTTTTTTTTTTTAATTTCCCAGGAATCAAGTAGGCAAGGGAGTCCTAATCATGCTGTTTTCCCTCAGGATTTCATAGTACTATAAACAAGTTATATTCATCTGTTTTCCATGTAAAGACCTGACAGTCTAAAGAGGTACACCCTCCAGTGTCAAGGGGAATGGAGCAAAAACTTTTTTTTACATCTGAGAGTCTAATTTCTCTGAACCCTTTCTGGACCGGTGTGGCTTTATATCCCCAAAAGCAAGACTCTGATTTCTTGAGTTTTCTACTCTGCTGGGTTTAGAAAATTAGAAACACACGGCTCAATTAAGAACCAATTAATGTGACATTTCAGCTTGAAAGAAGTGCTCAGAAAATGGAACCTGCTGCAAACTAATCAGTTTTAAATTCCATTGAATTGCTAACCGCTGTTCCTTTAAGGTATAAAAGTGTTTTGCCATTAAATCACTTTAGGGCTTAGACTCTCAGCAGATTTCACAACCTAAGCTGGGTCAGTATTGAACAGCAACCTATCTAGAAAAAACCCAGGCTATGCAGGAACTGGTACCGATGGACACGTAGGGTATGCCCTTAACGATAAGTTAGTAATAAATCAGACCTTTTGTCACCACCATTCCTGTTTGCAGGGTGACTCAGAAAATAAATAGCAAATGTGAAACTCAAAGGGCACACTTTATAATCCATTTCTCCTTTGAATTTAGTGTGTGTGCCCTCGAATGTGTGAGTGACCTTAGGCAAGTCATTCAACCTCATCCATTAAAAAAAATTAATAAAAGAAGGAGTGGGATGCAGTGACCTCTGAAATTCCCAACACTAAATCTATGATAATCTCCTCATGACCTCTAAAGTTCTTCTTACTCCAAATCCATGATCTTGTGATGTGAGGTGCCTTTGAGCCTCAATATTCTCATCTACAAAATGGGATTAACAATATCTTTTTAATAGAACTGAGTTGCTGGGGCATTTGTAACCAAGAGATGGGGAGAATTCTTGGTTCCCTGAACAAATGCCAAACTGAGCAATTAGAGTCCATCAACTTAAATTCTTCTTGCTGTCTCAATTAGAAAGAGCACACTTCCCTTGCCTCCATTTAGACTGTGGTGCAATGTTGCTACAAAGCTAACAGCTGTCTTATTCCACCCCAGAGATAAGTCTGTTTCAGTTATTCCTATATTCCTAGTTTGTAAAGCACTCTGGGAACTGTTGGGGGAGAGGCACTCTTTAGAAGCACAAGATGATATTTGTTAGGAGTAAATTAGATATGGTAAAAGGCAGACGGCAATTACACTCTTGTTAACAAGTCAGTTGACATGCTTGTTGGGTTCTATGTAATATGGTGGATTTTCAAAGCATTTGGGTGACATGTTTATGTAGTAAGGTTTTCAAAAAATGCCTAATGACTACATAGGAAAAATATATAAAATATGAAAGCTCATCTCTTAACAAAATAATAATTACGGCTGGAATTTACTTGATATTTTAAGGTTTGTAAAGTGCTGTGCATGCTTTATTTTATTTCTTCCTCACAATCACCCCTTTTTAGAGATGAGGAACTGAGGCTGGGGGAGTTTACTGGCCATGTTCAGGGTCAAATTGCATTTGAATTCAGCATTTCAAATCCAACATTCTCTCCACTGTAACAAATAAAATTAATATAGGATATATATAAAGATATTAGGGTTTTATTGTAATCCATATTGGTAATTAAGCCACGTGCCTGATAAGAGCTAATTCAAATACCATGCCATCACCTCTGCCCACCTGGCTTGTTCAGCAGGAAAAGAGAGCACCAATCAAGTTCTCCCTATTTAAGCTTCTGTTTACATTGGCTCACATCACCACGGAAGACAGGAAACCAGTTGAATCATGAAAAATGTAATTTGTAAGAGATCTAAACATCCATAGGAAGTTTAGATCAGAGATCTCAATATTAAGTTCAAGGACTCCCAAATTTCCAATATCATACCACTTAGTTGCCAATTCCATATGAACATTATAGGAACCAATTTTCCTAATGCTGTTAAATGCAGCCTTATAAACATCTCTTCTTTCAAGGGTCTGCAATTTCATGGGTGCCTGAACTTCATCCAACACCTTTTGTCACTGCTTGGCTCTTGTAGACTCAAGATAGTCTTCAAGATTTGCTGTGGCCAAACCATTCATCTTCCTTCCTATAACCAACCTGGAGATGAGCTTCCTAGCATGTAGCTGGGTTGGTCATTGAATGACAGACATATAGTCTATGATTAGGTCTGGGAGAAAGGTTTTCTGGCTTGATATGACTCCCCTAGGGGCAGCACTGGTAGAGTGCTGGACCTGGAGTAGGGAAGATCTGAGTTCAAATCCAGTCTCGGACACTTACTAGTTTTGTGACCCTGGGCAAGTCACTCAATTTTCTCTGTCTCAGTCTTCTTTGCAAAATGAGCTGGAGAAGGAATTGGTAAAACATTCCAGTATCTTTGCCAAGGAAACCCCCAAAGAGAGTTGAACACAGTTCAAAATGACTAAACGACAAAAATGATTTACCAAAGCTTAAGCTCTGCTAGCATGGTCAATAAGAACCCAGGGGTTATCTCCCTAGCACAATGAGGCTTTCAGTCGTGTTTTATAAATATAGCGTTGGTGATATGAAAAAGTTCACCACACATTTTATTCTGCATTCATGATCTACATTAGATTCCCCTTACCCTGCAAGCTTCTCCTCTGAGCAAATATACCTCTTGCTGCTGCATTCAGGGTTCCCCACTCAGCCCAAAACACAGATTTCCTCATGTCCAAAATAATCAAAAAGAGAGAAGAAAGAGAGGAGGTAAATTACTGCCATCTTTGAATTGGGATTGACTGCCTAATTTCTTATATTGGCCAAGTAGGTTCTTTTTACTTTCACAAAGCAAATCTCTGTGGTAGAAGGAACAGAGAGAAAGAAGACGTAGACCCTACTGCTATGTCTGTTGCAAATATGATTTGTGATGTTGGGCAGATCATTTAATGTCTCTGGTCTCAGTTTTCCTCTTCTATAAAATGCGGAGGTAGGACGATGATTTTTGAGCTTCTTCCTGGCTTTGCAATTCTACAAAGCTAACTATGAATTACTATTCCAAATAACCTTACTTTCTCTGCTTCTATTCTTTATACCCCAATGCAGCAGTTATTTAGATGGAATAACTAAAACTATCTTTCAATGAGAAAAAGAAAATGAAATCATTCAAAACAAGTGATTTAAACTGAGTAAAACAAACTAGAATTCTATGTGTTCCATCAAGGCCATTTATTTTCAGTTTTGTAATCAACATTTCTATTTTAAATTAAAAAAAAGTTTGGGGACAGCAGTGGCTCTCTTTTTTTTTAATGCACTCTAGTAACCCTGCAAAATTAAACAATGATACTCTTGATTGATGAGGCAAATGGTATTTGACCTCTATCTAGGAAACCTGGGTTCAAGGCCTGGTTTTATTATGTATCATCCCCATGATGCTAAGTAAGATAAACTTCCTGAATCTCAGTTTCTTCATATAGAAAATGGGGGTAATTCTTCTTTCATTTCCTGACTCATAAGGTTATTGTTAGTAAAGTGCTATTTAAATTATAAATTACTCTCTATATGTGAGTCAATACTAATTATAACAAAAGCAGTAGGTATTTAGTGAGATGACCCATCTTGGAAAAGCATGGGCTAGCTTCTATTACAGAGGAAAGGGTATCAGATTATAATTTTAAAACAGTTACACAATGTTTGAGGCATGTATACTTCTACTTGCATTACCATGTTTGTCATGAAGATGAATTAATGTTGTGCCATTTTCTGTTCTCATTATAATCTTTGTCATGAAATGAAATATTGGACTCTTAATGTCCTTCTGAGTTATGGCAGCACATTGTACTATGTTGACCTTTTCAATATTCCGTTTCCTGACTGGCTGGCATTTCCACTCCTCCTCCTGCTATGGCATTCCCCACTAAACTGATAGAAATGTTCTGAACAGTCAACCAATGAGAATTCAGAATATTGAAAAGGTCAACTATAACCAAGTCACTCCCATAATTTAAAAAAAAGTATTAGGACATTAAAATTCAAATATAGCAAACACAATCTTTGATGCGAGTGAAAAATAGGTTGTGTCTAAAATCATTCTCATTATGGTGATAAAGGTATGATTTAATTATTTGAGATTAAAACAATCCAACAAATATTTTGTATCAAGTTAGAGGATAAAAGGAGTCACAAACTTGATAAAAATGGATCTGACAGCTACATCCCCCCTTCCTTCAAAAGAAATTCAAGGACTTTGGTTCTAGTCCTTCCTATTACTAACTAGGAATGTATGATTTGGGGCAAGTCACGTCATAATATCTCAAGGGCTCAGGCATTCCCTAGGAATCCTTTAAAAAATAACACCACTTTGCTCTATAATTGTTCAATTATGTGAATGACAGGGTGTGTTTGAAGAAAGTCTAGGCCTTTTAGGAAGTCTTTAAAGAAACTTCAAAGGACTGACAAGGGTCATATTTGTAAAATAGAAAAGAAATCAGGGATTCCAGAAAGGTCATTAAAGAAGTCATGAGGTCACTTCATCCTCAAATCAAGAAGTATTTAGTGAGTAAGCACTTGCATGGTGATAAGTAATGGGAATACAAAAGGAAGCAGAAAGATAGTCCTTGCCTTCAAGGAGCTTCTATTCTAAAGAGGAAAGATAACACATAAAAGAAAGCTGAAAAGGGAGATGGGGAGAATGAAGGTACTTGGTGTGAGGACTTGATTGAGAATATCCAAAGTACTTTATATCCTGGAGAAGAATGAGACACAGTTATCCTGGGTGCCTTCCTTGTGAAAGAGAGACTGCAGGGGAAATGGGTACTTCCAATGTTTAAATTTCAGGACTCAGGTGACCATCTATTCTAGGATGAAGAGCTTTCTGGGGCAGAGTAAGGAAAGGTCAATGTGTAGCCTTTAGGGACAGACTCAACAATAAAGGAGACCTTGGGAAAGTTAGTGACTCAAAGTACAATTTGATGGTAAAATCTTGTAGGAGACTACTGATCTACCTAATTAGCTATTAGCTCCTATTATGATTCTCTATAAGCTCTTCTATTAGTTTTTTGTTTGCTTGTAAATGGACCCCCACCAGAAGAATGGTAGTTCCTCGAGGGCTGGCCCCTTTTTTTGCTTTGACTTTGCTAAGTTCCTTCTCTAAAGTAGACATTTAATTAATGAATGTTCATAAAATGGTATTGAAAGCAATATCACCAGCCTCCCTTGCGGCCTCTCTCTTGTAGTTTCTTGGGCAAACCCACAAATGTCCCCAATAGGGTCTGGCACATGATAGGTTCCTTAAAATGCCTAATGTAGATGTAAAGACTGCCTCCATTTTAGTAGTCTTTTGAAGAATCTCCAAGGACTTAATATGTATGATCTGGGAGCTCAATTAAGCAGGACAAGTGTTTCCTTTGGGAAGGGGTGGGGAAGACAAGTTTAACAGTTATATAAATAATTTAATAACTATAAATGTATCCAAGTTTCTCTGAATTCTTAATATTTATTATTAGAACATAATAATGTTCCATTATTTTTTCAGCTATCCTTTTGAAAACTATCTCATCATATTCTTAAACCACTTATCTATTAGGGAAAGACTTTTGGTTTTATAGATTTTTATTAATTCTCTACCTACGATATCATACCTGTATCATAAATTTTTGCTGTACACATTTATTCAATTAACCATTTTTATTTTTATCTAGCTTCATTGATTTTGTTCCAGCAAAAGTTTTTTTTAACATGAGGTCATCAAAATTACCTGTTTTATCTTTCATGATCATCTTTACACTTTGTTTAGTTAAGAACTCTCTCCTTTACTATAGTTGTAAAAGATATTACCTTTTATTCTTGAATATTTCTTTATAAAATTAAGGTTTCCTTATTTAGATCTTATATCCACTTGGAAATTATTAAGATCTAAATGTAAGATGTTGGTCTAAATTTAATTTCTGCCAAACAGATTTCCTGTCTTCCTCAGCAGTTATCAAAAGAAGAATCCTTCTCTCAGTAACTTTTGTTATTAAATGAATCAAACATTCATTTAATATTGTCAATTACATTTGGTTTCTGCTAGTCTACTCTACTGCACTTTTGGGTTTTTTAAGTAGTGCCAAGTATTTTAAATGATTTATTGTCTTATAATATAGCTTGAGTTACTCTGTCTCCTTTATTCCAATATTTTTCTTTTCCCCCCTTAAGATGATTGGGTTTTTTTCTTTTCAGCTAAGTTTTGTTTCTATTTTGTTTAGTTTTATAAAGTAACCCTCAGTAGTTAATTTGGTAGAACCATCATGTAATATATAATAAGGATGTGTATTAAATTTATTAAATTATATTACAGGAATTAAATATAGTCAATAATTTATGTATCAGTTAAGACCCAACTATGAACACTGATTATCTCTCCAATTATTCACCTTCTTTTATTTCCATAAAGTCCTGTGTTTGTATTTGTGTATATCTTCATAGGTTAATTCCCAGATATCTTAGGCATTCATGCACTTATTTTGAATTGAATTTCTTTTCTAAAATCTAGTTGAGGAAATGACATGTATGTGCAAATTAATAAATAAAAGTAACATATCGTTCAGTTGTGTTGGACTTTTACTGATCTCGTTTGGGGTTCTCTTGGCAAAGATAAAGAAGTGATTTGCTATTTACTTCTCCAGCTTATTTTATAGATGAGGAAACTAAGGAAAACAGGGTTACAGAGCTGGTAAGTATCTGAGGTCAGATTTGAACTCAGGAAGATGATTAGATGAGTCTTTCTGACTTTAGGTCTAGTGTTCTATCCATTGCGCCACTTAGCTGCCCCTCATGGAACTTAAAATCTATTATTATTCTCTGTGGGTTGAGAATACCATGCTGCTGTAAAATGTAGACACATATGGGGAAATAAAATGTGTAAAACATTTTGAAAACCTTAAAGTGCCATATAAATGTCAGATATTATTAAAGTATTGTTCCAAGTAGGGAGAATAGTAAGGGCAGGGTTGCTGTTTAAGTCTATGGAGACTCCTGAAAAAGAAAAAAGCTGAGCTTCAGGTTTATATCCCCTAAAGAGTCCCTAATCCCTTTGCTGAGCAGCACCTTAACATCTTATCATTTACATATTTCAGATTTTCCCAGATGTAGCTCTCCTGCTTTTGTGTTAGGCCCTCATTTCCTCTCATTGTTTAAATCTCATTTTCTGAACTTTTCTGTTTTCGGTAAAGGTCAGACTTTTAAAAAATGAGTTCAGTATCTTAGTCATTGTGAGGGTCATCATTAATTTCCTGGCCTTGCTCATTTGTTAATGGAACTGCTTTCTTTCTAGACCCTTTCTTTCCCTCCCTGATGCACTACTTGTAAAGTCCTTTTTGGTAACCCCTCCTTTGTCATCCATTAACTCTTCCCTAATCTTCACAGACTTTATCCTTTATCAAGGATCTGTAAATGTATATTCTTGAGTAGGAAAAGAGATCCATCCATCTACAGATCAGAGCAGCTTAGGGAAGGATGCTTTCCCAGAGATAGTAGTTTGAACAGCATGGTGTTGCCTTGGCATTATCCTCTAACACCATGGTGTTATCCTCTGACCCATAAAGGACAATAATTTTATGTTTCCACTGTCTTCAGAGTCTTGGTGGACCAGCTGCTGCTGGCATTTATCTCTGTTTTGTTGTAGAAAAGCTGAGGAAAGCTCAGACCCAGAGGCCTGATTGCTGTCCCTTCTCAGAAGAGCCTGAATGAAGTCAGGCTACTTTGGGCAGTAGTGTCTTTATTTTGCAAGTGTGTTAATACTTGTTAGCTTCCTATTGTAATTGAATTTTCTCTATCTTATTCTAGTGTTTTCTCATTGCTGCTGTCAATATATATATAAGTGCCTGCCTCTCTCTCTCTTCCCCTCTCTCTCTCTCTCTCTCTCTCTCTCTCTCTCTCTCTCTCTCTCTCTCTCTCTCT
>NC_058132.1:598579367-598696231 GCF_016433145.1 Gracilinanus agilis | reverse complement strand
TCTCTCTCTCTCTGTCTCTGTCTGTCTGTCTGTCTCTGTCTGTCTCTGCCTCCCCCCCAACCCCCTCCCCTTTCCCAAAGAAGAAGTATCTTTGAGGATACAATCACCTGGAGTTTCATCACTGCATGTTTCACCAGGAAAGATCTGACACCTGTACAGTCAAAGCCTTCCCAGGCCTTTGCTCTTAAGAACTTTGTGAACTTTCTGCAGGCTGTGGGCTGACCTGTCATTTTCAGTTTTATAAACCTTGGGCAGGTGAGCAGCTCTTCAGTTTTGTCATCGGATTGACTTTTTAAGAAACATTTCTGGATAGTTTGAGAGATGTTTAAACCAACCATGTATGTTTTTAGAGTTTAGAGGACATTCACTTTATCAACCAAAAACAAATATTTGTTCAGTGCCTATTCTATATATTGAACTGTGCTAAGGGCTGTGGGATACAGTCCCCATTATTTAGGAGCTTAAAGCCTAGGTGGGGAGATATTAATACAAATATCTATAATATCAGTATCCACTTCTATAATGATAGTGACATAGATATCACTGTCTATGCCAATATAAATAGACATATCTATATATGTGTATACATACATTGTAGTGCAAATAGGGTGCATGTCAGCCCTGCAATGCCTTGCTGCAGAGTCTCTGACACTTGAGGAAGGGTTTAGAATCTTGAGGAGTGGCAGTTGACCCTGGAGACTCATGGAGAGTGGAAGGGTCAATCTGAGCTCTGTCTTTGGATTGAAAACCTGACCTATATTCTGCAGCTTTCCTCTTAAAATTTGTTGGTTTATTTATTTCCTTTGAATCTCCCTAACTCCCTTGTTCCCATCATCATTTTTCCCTTCCTAAATCTCTTGGGGTTTTGAAAAGAGGGTGGACCTTGGGTTTAGCTTTCAAACTTGGTAGACATAGTTTCCCTGTGTTCAAATAGGGCTTACCCTTGTTACAAATCATCTCTTTAATTATTGTATCCAACTTTCCTAACCCTATAGGCTACAAAACCTCTGGGCTGATTTAGGCAGGTTCCTATTTCAGCCTCACATTCCTGTCTCCCTCCCCTACCTGAAGCTTTCTCTAGGCGGCTGTTAGAGTTACCTTGTATCCTCTATCCCTTCCAATCAATCCTAAACTTCAATAAACCCTGTTTTGTCACGCAATCAAAGCCTTTAACTACTTTGTTAGCTGATTGATAAGAGAGGGAGAAAGGAGAAAGGAAATAACATTCTCTCTGGGTCCTGAGGGATTGAAGGTGTCTATTTTGAAGGAAGTGAAATCTCAATACTTCCTCTGAATCTTCCTTTGTGAACCTGAGAAACTGACTAGAAAGCCCTCTAGTCAGTTTCAAGCCATTCTTGGCTGGCCCCAACCTTTGTCTGTGAAAGTGTCCTTCCTACCTAAAGGGCTCAGTCTGATCCTTTTAGTGTCAGACTCAAACCTGTGTCCCAGTCTGTGTTTCCCAGGCAGTAGCTGTTTGCCCAAAGTATCTCATTCTATCCCTTCCAACTTGTTATACCTCTGTGTTTATATTCCCTAAACCAGTCATTCCCTTACCTCTCCTACCATCTCAGTCTAGTACCTTCACCATTGTACCTTCCTTATCCACTTTATTGCCTTAGGGATCCACAAAACCCCTATCCACTGTGCCTTATCCCCTATTCATTCTATCTTTAGTCCCTTGCCTGCCTTATCCACTATTATAACCCTACCTCTGCCTTAATTTCCTTATTACCTCCAGCCCTTGGTCTCATATCACCCTATTGCCCTATTCCCGTATAACATCTACACCCTATTCCTTTATTACAACATCTATCGCCCCACCTAGATTTTAATATATAGACATATATATATGAATGCACATAATATTTATAACATACATATACCTATATGAGATATATAAGATATATAATATACATGCATGTTTATGTGCATGTACACATAGCTGCAGGATATATAGGAATATGCATGTGTGTTGTACTTATGTATGCACACATGTATTTAAACACACACATAAATCACGATCTTGCAGGGCATTTCCCCCACCCAGGACTCCTAATGGTCCCCTTTTGACTTCTCTAGTATTAAACTGATAATCATTCATCTCAATCCATAGCTCTCCTGCCCCCATTTACATTGAATCTCTCCAGACCAAACTGGAATAAATCAGGTGACATCATAGGAAAGCACATTTACTTAAAGCATCACTCCCAGAAAATAAAAGGGGGTTGAATCAAGCAGTAAGCTCTCATACCACTTACCTCCTAAACTTTGTTTCCCTGAATGCACATTTCCCCTAGGGAATACTTGGTTCCTTTTGGGTTGCTTTGGGCATGTTCTGCCACCTCTACAACAGTAGGAGAAACATTAAATAACCATGTATTAAGCCTGTATTTTGTGGCAGTCACCGGAAATGCAAAAGTCAAAAAAACAGAAAAGTCCCTGCCCTCAGGGAGCTTATGTTTATTCTAAGGGGGAAGATGACATATGCATGTAGAAGTATAAAAATAAAACTTAGGGGGCATCTGAGTGGCTCAGTGAATTGAGAGCCGGGTCTAGAGACGGGAGGTCCTGGGTTCAAATATGGCCTCAGGTACTTCCTAGCTGTGTGATCCTGAGCAAATCATTTAACCCCCATTGCTTAACCCTTACTACTCTTCTGCCTTGGAACCAGTACCCAGTATTGATTCCAAGACAGAAGATAAGGGTTTTCTAAAAATAAAATAAAATAAAATAAAATAAAATAAAATAAAATAAAATAAAACATAAAAAAGGAAGCTATGACTGTTTGGGGAGAGAATGCAGTAGCAGCTGGAAGGAGGGCAGGATCAGGAAAGTTTTCTTAGACAAGGTAACAATTGAGCAAAACTTTGATGGAAAGAAACCACTGTCATTCTGCCCCCTGTGGAGAGTGCCTCATACTACATACTTGTTGAGTCAATTTCATAGAAGAGGTTTGAGATTACATCATCATCATCATCATAGCACATTTCCTAAATGCTTGTTTCCTTTCTGTATTAATAAACATTCACTCAATAAAAACGTCTCCTTTAATGGACTGCAAACTACATGGAGGCACTCTGTTGCCTCTGGTCAATTAGTCAACAAGCATATATTAAAAAGTGCCAAGGTGTTACATGTACAAAAATAAAAGTGATATTAGTCCCTGCTCTCAAAGGGGCCAGTAGGTAAGACATGGATAGGTAGATACATACTAAAAACAATGTACTTTGGTGAGGGAAGAAAGGCTTCCTAGAGAAGGAAGGGGTCGAGTGGAGCTTTAAAAGAAACTAGGGATTTTAAGAGTTAAGGGTAAGAAAAGTGCATTTCAGTTGTGAGGGACATGGAGATGGGAATTAGAATTTCATTGCTGAGGAATAGAAAGAAGTCCAGTTTGACTGGACCTTACTTTATGGGAAGAGTGACTAGTATGTAATTAGGCTGGTTGTGAAGTACTTTAAATGCCAAACAAAAGAGATTCACTTACTGAGAAGGAGAGTACCATCTTCAGACTTAGGCTTTGAAAAATCCCAAATGTTTGCTCTTTTTTTTTCCTAGAAAAAATGAGTTAATATTTTTTCCTCTAGAAATTTCTTCAGTTCTTTCTCTTCAAGACCCCCACCATTATTCCCAAAGGTCAAGTTACCTTTCCATTACTAAGAAGGATTGCTGTAGTTTTCCCTAAAGCATCATCAGCATTGCTGAGAATGACAAAGAGACCTCCTTCAGAGGAATAAAAGTAGTTCCCATCATTCAAAGAGCCAGAGATCTCTGGCCTGACCATAGTCAGATCCCCAGTGTCTGGAAATGAGTTGTATAGCCACTAGCCAAAACTAGCATTAAATATTTTAAAGTTGTGGTTTACTGGATAGAATTGAATTTAGAATGATTCTGGAGATATGCCTGTGAGCCAATGAGTCATAGGCTAAACTCCAAAAGAGGAATGTGTCTCATGTTGATACTGTTTGTAAACTTAGTGCTGAGTCCTTGATTTTTCCCTGTGGGTCCTGGAAGTTTATATTATATACTAGGCTAAAATATTCATACTTGACCCCCAGCTGTTAGTCTTCTCTCTTACCTCAACTATTTCTAGGGCATTTTTTCTGATCTCCCCTTTGTTTCTTTCATCCCTGGATTTAGACACTATTTAGAGGGGTAAGTTTCCTACTTGTTTCCTATTCCTTGAGGTCAGTGATGTTTTAAAAAATCTTTTGCTTCACACATTATGCACATAGTAGGTGCTTAATTACTGTTTATGTAATGGTTGAGAGGCAAATCCTTAGAATATACTCAGGAAAGAGCATATCTTTCTTATTGGGTTATACGTAGCATTCACAATATATACTGTCTGATTCTAATCACATCCATAGAGGCTTGGTCTAGTGATGTGTAATGGGGCCTCATTTCTCCCACTTTTGAACATGATCACATAACCTACTGCCTGATGGTGGCATATTATATGGTGAAGAAAAGTATTTTAATTGGCTACTCAATCAGAACTGAATATACAGAACAAAAATTTGAGTACCTTATCTTTTGCCCTATTCCCTTGTGGCATTTGAATGAAAAGAATTGCTATGGGCCACTGGGGTGGGTGGGTGGGTGGGTGGGAGAGAGACAGATTGCCCTATCTCCCAACCAGCCAACATGAGTCCCAAATATATTGTGCCTGTTCTATTGGGTTTCTTCTTTCTGCTACCAGAAAATTAATATCCAGAGACAGAACACACCAAGGAACAACCTTCTGAATTTCAAAAGGTTTAAGGAGCAACTGAAGCTGGTAGCAAAGATCACTGGAACTGAACAGCAGTAGCCGAGTTGAGTGAGGAATTAGCTCTGAGGAATGACATGCTTGATTCCACCCAGGAAAAGATTGTGCCAGCCAGAACACCTCATCCTGTAAGGAGAACTTCACCCCAAAGTGAACTTGGATGGGACCACTATAGAGAAGAAAAGATCTCTCAGGGTCAAAAATGAAGAGGTGCACCTTAGCTCATTTTTCTTCTGCATGTCCACGTCAGGGCCTTCATGCGTCAAGGTGAGCCTGCTCTTCCCAGGAACCTTGTACATATAGAAGGGAGAATATCTCCCATTCTTGGCAAGGTGAATATTTTATCCCAATCACTTTAAATGTGAGCCCCCCCTCCCAGAGAACAGTATGACCTTATGGTTTGGGGGATGATTTTGTAACTTCTGTCTTTCAATTATCTTCTCAGCAAATACTCTTTTATAAAAGTGAATTTGTTAGTTATTTAATTGATAATGGGGAGTACACTGAATGAGGGAGTGACTAATGAGAAATGTTATTAGAAACCACAAACTCTCAGGGTTAGCTTTAGAATTCTGAGAGGGAGAATAGTCAATTGTTCTCTCTAGATCTGATCTGCTAGTGTTTGTGAGAATTAAGTGTAAACCCAGAGGTGTACATGCTACATTTGTAAAATTGAATTAAATTGTTAATATCTGTTAAAGATGTCTATGTGTCTAACTTTACACCTGGGATGCCTCTTTGGCAATTCTACTCGTAGGAAAGTGTGCATGAGGGGAGGCAAAGGTTTATGGAAATGTGCCTCCCTTCATACACTCATTACTGAGATGTTGCCAGTTAGGTCAATTGCTACATATTGAATTCTAGTTTACTTGACTATTATAATCAAATATAGAAAAAATCCATCCCAAGGTGTCACATTTTAGAAATGCAACTTAAAATGTGACAAGATGTCACATTTAAAAATACTATTTTAAAATAACATCATTAAAGGAAAAATTGGATTCCTGATCATGTATTAAGTAAAATACTTGAAATAAGTCATAAAATATGAACTCAAAACAGAAGGCTGGATTCTGGGACCCTAGAGGCAATTCAAAAATCTCTGAACTTCCACCCAGTATTTTGGGGAGCACATATACTAATTGTCAACAAACTTTTCTCTTTAAATGAGTGGATATATATAGGCCCACTTCTGAAAATCTGATATCAGAAAATCAGCCAGTACTTCAATTGCTGTTATTTCTTGGACTGATATAGTCCATTATCAGGATCTCTCATCTTAGGTTGCCCATGTAAGAAATAAAATGGACATAAAAGGATAGATTTAAAAATATTATGGTTTTAAAGGATTTATTGGTATCCATCAGAAAAATAAAGACATGTGCCTGTTAAGAGTCAGTTTGTCAAATCTGGCCTCAGACACTTCCCAATTGTGTGACTTTGGGCAAGTCACTTGACCCCCATTGCCTACTCTTACCACTCTTCTGCCTTGGAGCCAATACACAGTATTGATTCCAAGATGGAAGGTAAAGGTTTAATTAAAAAAAAAAAGAGTCAGTTTGAAAGTCTAGCCCTGTTGCCTCCTCCTCCTATCCTGGCTCCTGCTCCCAATGCAGAAAAGAGGAAGTACCAACCCAGGCACTCACTATTTATCCTTCTGTTTACATTATTACGTAACTGTCTTGCATTACCACGTAAGACAGGAAGCCAGTGGGAAATATTTTTTGAAAGAGTCCTAAATGTCCACAGGAAGTTTAGATCAGGGATCTCAAAATTAGTTCAAGGACCCCCAAATTTCCAATATCACACCTGCAGATAGAATGTCTATGCAGCTCTACCCAAGGCAGCTACTATTATTAGTTCTCAAGTGAGGAGACCACAGTGGCTACACAGGTTTCTTTCCATTCATATTGAATTTCTGATCTACAGTACCTATTTATCTTTTGAATAGGAGAAGACAAAAAAATGGAAGTCCCGCCAAAGGGCCAAACTCTGGAGATAACTTGGTTTTATATATCATCCATAGAAATGGCTCCTCTAAGAAGGGATGCTCTCCTAAACTCCAGACAGGATATCAACTTCAAGGCAACCCTATCCTCTACTAACCAATGAGCAGTTATGCAAGCTCTCATCAAGACATCAGAGTGCCTACCATCTTTTCTCGATCTGGGAAGTGACTCTCTGAGGCCTCTGAAGAAAGGCTGATCTCATAAAATTGACTGGAGAACTCATCAAATTTTCCACATTGCATTAATGAATAATTGATCTAGTCTTAGAGGAAGAAGAGATTTGTGTTCAAGTACCACTTCTGGTACAAACTGGTTGTATGATGGTGATAACCTCAAGAGAAAATTCAGTGCTCAGGAAAATATTGATAAGAGGGAGTTACTCTCCAGCATCTCCCTAAACTGATGAAATCATAGGTCTATTTTAATGATATTCTATATCTATGCAGCATCTTCATAGCACATTGGCTATAAAACTCAAAGGGCAATCACACACACATGAAGGAGTGGAGAAGTGCACATTTGCAAAACATGTCTAAGAAGAGCTGAAACCTATAAAGCCATAGAACAAATTTTCAGGTAAAGTATATCCAGTCAAGTCCCAAATTTATACTCTCTAGAAGGAAGGTTCTCTATGCTCTTTCCATATTCAGCCCACAATTTGGAGAAGAAAGCCTATTCGTGTATATTTTGCAATTTATGTGCCATTTCATAATAGATAAATTGTCAAAGCATATTAACAAACAACTCTATAAGAAGGGAAAGGAAAAAGGAGAGAGAGGCAGGAGAAAAAAGTCTCAGTTGTTCTAATTATGGAATTTTTGGTTGAATGAAAACCAGTCTAGTAGATGAGTTAGGGTGGTTATGTGTGTTATGACTATCTTCCCTGGGTTCTTAAGATTAGTTTTGGATACTTGAAGCAATCCCAGGCAATCAGCTCTGCCCAGAACTTTGGTGGGTAGTGATGATTGATCCGGGGTCTTTGGGGTTTATGGGATTTTACATGAAGGTAAGGAAAGCCTTTATGAATGCATCCATTTATGATAAGAAGATCTCACCTACCTCTGACTACTAATCATGAGATGAGGATGAACCAAGAGTTGATAAAATTCCTACAGTGTCAGGGACAGATTTTAATGGGTTCATCTGTTATCAAAAACATCTTTTTTTTTGGTGTGTATTCTCATTCCTCCTTCTGCCTACATGCCCTCCCCTATCCTCAGGTTAACTAGATCTCATCTTTTTTTTTTAAACCCCTAACTTCTGTGTGTTGGTTCCTAGGTGGAAGAGTGGTAAGGGTGGGCAATGGGGGTCAAGTGACTTGCCCAGGGTCACAGAGCTAGGAAGTGTCTGAGGCTGGATTTGAACCTAGGACCTTCTGTCTCTAGGCCTGACCCTCAATCCACTGAGCTACCCAGCTGCCCCTAGATCTCATCTTGATACATGTCTTGACAGAATATTTTGTGTGTGTTTATGTGAATGTAACAGTACACTGAAAATTGGATTCTCTCAGAAAGTCTGAGACATATGGTCACCACAGGCATACCTGTTCATGCTCTAAGCAAATGGAGAGCTTACAGGAATGACAATTTGGTTAATGTAAACTGGAACTAAGTTTAAAAAATTTCCTTGGATTGTTCAATGTAATTTAACAAATAGATATTAGATACCCACTGTGTATAAGGTGTAACATAATTGAAGACTCGGTTGCATTAAGTGCTTTCCTTCCAACTTCACAATCACATTTAAATATCTACTCTAGTGCATGATTAGTTGATAAACAGCTCGATTATGTGATAAAAACACTTATAGTATTTTGCCCATTTTTTGGCAATAGCCCACAGGTTGTAGGTTGTTCTACTCTTTACATTGTCTGGGCTATTTCAGAGCCCTACTATATCCTTTATAGGTGCCAACAGCCAATAATTCAAGATTTACTTGAAGATATTTAAGGCATGAATCAGCAATTAATATCATTTTTATTTTGTTACATCTCTCATATAAGAAATACTAATTATCCTATTTAGTTTTGTTTTCCAAAGAGAATGACAAGAAAAATGTATAACCAAGGGGTTGGTTGACAGAAGTGAGGAAATATGAGACAACTTCAATAGAGAAGGGAAAATAATGAGAAAAATGTTTTAAGGGACTGAATTTTGTTCTTTGTACTTCTGGTAATGAACTTGAACTTAGATAGAAATATTGTTTTTATCCATTGAACACACATGGACAAGTGGGTGAATGGCAAAGGAAAGGCAAAAAGGGCTGTCCTTCAAATCCTGGACTCAATTTTCCTTGTAATGGTTTATGCTTTAAAACTAGGACAGGAAAACTTCCTTAGCAATCTGATTTAACAAACAATTCAATAAATATTTACTTTCTGATGGGTAGGAGACTCCAAGGAAATTCAAAGTATATTAAGAAGGATAACATTTGATTTAAAAAAAAAGTAATGAGATGGAGACAAATGCCTGGGTGATATAGATATGAAAAGTGGTTATCACTTCTCTCAATAAATTTTCTAAGATGGTAGAAAAAGATAAAAATATCACTGGATATGTGGTCTTGTCAGTATGGATACTTCTTCCATCAGTAGAGATTACTATACATTCATGCCTTCTTCTCCTGTGCAATGTGCTGATGTTCTTCCAGACATTCTCTATAGGGCCATCTATCCTACATGATAGATATCATCTTATCATATATATTTTGAGGTTACCAATGGAGCACATGGGTTCAAAATCTCTTATTTCTCATCTGTACCACATAATTAGCCCACCTCCTTTTCTGATCATACATTTCCTAACTATTATGACTTACAACCCCCTTTTTTTAATATGCTATCATTGGAAATATACTGTAGGTGGGGGTGGAGTCAAAGTGATAGTTTAGAGGCAACATCCTAGCCAAAAAATCTAAAATTCCCTAATGTTAAACAATAAAGCTTTAGAATAACACACCAAATTGAATTCTGAAGTGGCACATTCAACTAAAGTTCGAGAGAGACAACTACCTGAGTGGTCAACAGGAGAGATCTATGATACTGGACTCAGGTCCAGACCAGAGTTCAGGTAGTTGCAGCACCAGTAGTGGACCTTAGAGGCAGCTGTGACAGCAGCAACAGCTTCAAGAAACAGTAAGGGGGCTGGACCACTTGTCAGAAAGAGATTACTGGTATTCCTGAGCTGGTACCAGTTACTGTTTTGCAACTTGATTGCCAATACACAGTTCCAAGGCAGCAAGGAGCACTAGTATTTATGGCAATATGGAAATAAGTGAGGACCTAGGTAAAGACTAGAGCACAGACCAGGTGAACAACCATCATGCCTCAACCCAGCTTATACTACCTTGGAAGCACTGAAAATTCACAGACCCCTACAACTTGCTCTGAAAATAGGAGTGCAAAAAAGCATGAAGTTTGGGACAAATGCCTCCCCACCCCTAAGAGAGCAGATTACAACTTTATAATTCAAAGTCAAGGAATAGGCTAGAAAAATGAGCAAACAGGAAAAAAGAACATGACAAACCTACAATGGTGACATGGAAGATCAAGACAAAAACTCAGAAGACTAACTTGAAAACAGGTATGAGCAAAGCCTCAAAGAAAAAAATGGCAATCAGATACATGCCCAACAAGAATTCCTGGGGGCGTTTGCGGGGGGGGGGGAGGGAAAAGTGAGAATGGTAAAGGAAAATTTAGGAAAAGAAATGAGAGTGGTATAAGAAAATTATGAAAAGAGAATTAATAGCCTGATTTTAAAAAGAGGTACAAAAATATTTAAAAAAATAAAACCTTAAAAAACAGAACTGACCAAATGCAAAAAGAGGTACAAAATCTCACTGAAGAAAATAATTCCTGAAAAAATGAATTGGGCAAGTGGAAGCTAATACTTCATGAGATAGCTCTTACATACAATAAATCAAAGTCAAAAGGTTGAAAAATTGAAGAAAATGTGAAATACCTTATCAGAAAAACAACTGACTTAGAAAGTAGATCAAGAAGATATAATTTATACCATATATGCCATATACCAAGAAAGGTTAAAATGATACATGATTTAAATCTAAATGGTGATATCATAAGCAAATTAGGGGAGCATGGAAAATGATACCTATCAGATATATGGATAAGAGAAAAATTTATGACTACACAAGAGCTAGAGAGGATCACATGAGGTAAAAAGGATAATTTTTATTACATGAAATTTAAAAGGTTTTTGCACAAACAAAAACAATGCAGTCAGGATTAGAAGGAAAGTGGGAAATGGGGGGAAAATTTATAGGAAGTTTCTTTGATAAGGCTTCATTTCTCAAATGTGTAGGAAATAGAGTCAAATTCATAAAAATGTATAAGCTATTCCCCAACTGATAAATGGCTAAAGGTTATGAATAAGCATGTTCCAGAAGTAGAAATCACAGCTATCTTTGGTCACATGAATAAATGCACTAAATCACTATTGAATATTAAGATAAAACAACTCTTGAGTTACCACCTATCAGAGTGACTGACATGATAGAAAAGGAAAATGACAATGATTGAGGGAATATAGACTAATAGAGGCACTAATGCATTGTTGGTGTTGTGTACTGATAAACAATTCTGGAAGGCAATTTGGAACTATACCCAAAGGACTATATACCTGTCTTTACTATTTGACCCAGAAATACCACTACTATGTCTATATCCCAAAGAGATCAAAGAAAAAGGAAAAGAACCTATATGTACAAAAATATTTATAGCAGTTCTTTTTGTGCTAGCAAAGAATTAAAAATTGATGGGATGCTCAACAACTGGGGAATGACCGAACAAGTTGTGTATATGATGGTGGTTAAATACTTTTGTGCTAATGAGAAATGATGAGCATGATGCTTTTAGGAGAACATAGTACACAGTAATAGCAATACTGATTAATGGTGAAAGACTTAGCTACTTTGTACTGTGATCTAGACAATGATCCAAGACAAATCTAAAGGATTCATGGTGAAAAATGCTTCTAACCTCCAGAGAGAGAACTGATGAAACTGAGTACAAATTGCAATATAATTTTTTACTTGATTTTCCTTGCTTTTTTTGGAAACATGACTAAAATGTTTTTCTTGATTTCATATGTATAATTTATATCATATTGCTTGTCTTCTTAATGGGTTGGGGAGGGGATAGAAAAAGGAAGAGAATTTAGAACTAATTTTTTTTAACTTTTACCTTCTGTCTTGGAGCCAATACTGTGTATTGGCTCCAAGGCAGAAGAGTGGTAAGGGTAGGCAATGGAGGTCAAGTGACTTGCCCAGGGTCACACAGCTGGGAAGTAGGACTAATTTTTTAAATGAATGCTAAAAGTAAATATATAATTATATGAAAAAGGAATTTAAAAAATAAACATACTGAGTTTATTTTCACACCCCATGCACTTCTCCATTACCCAATGAGCTTCCTATAGCTATGGTTCCTATGAACTTTTAGTGTTTTAAGATTTGCAACCATATAGCATGCAAAGAAATGATTTTTATTTAAAATAAGGCCTTGTCTTTGTACTAGTTTGAAATCATTAAAGACACTTTCTATTTTAAAATTTTTGTTTAATTTTCTAAATGCAATCAACCCTATGTCTTTTCCTTTTATTTAATTTTAGGATCATTCAAATTGTCCACCTGCAATTCCTATAGCTATACTGATGTTCTAAATCAATGAACTGATCATCTAATAAGTCATAGAGTAGTCAATGAGGGATCAAATAAACTTCTAATAACCAAGTTTGAAAGCTTAAAGTTATATAACATAATGGATACAGTGCTGAAGTAAGGTAGGTTTGAGTTCAAATCTCACCTCAGACATTTCATAACTTTGTTATTCCTGAGCAAATCATTCAACTTCTATCTGAGTCCGTTTTCTCATCTATAAAATGGGCATATTAATAGCACCTATCTTTAAGTGCTGTTATAAAGATTGAACAATATTTATAAAGCATTTTTCAACCTTTAAGTGCTATGTGTGTGTTAGCTTTTTGTCTTCTTTAATTTCAGTTATCATACTCTCTTTTATCTTCACTTATCATATCCAATCAGCTTCTGTCCTGTTGAGTCTCCACAACATTGTTCCCATCTGTTTCTCTTTACTCTCACAGCCATGACCCGGATTCAGTTCTTTATCATGTCTTACCTAGGCAATGGCATGTCTTCTAACTGGTCTTTCTATTTCCTTCTTTTCCTTCTCTGTGCAGTTGCCAAAGCAATTTTCCTAAAATGAAAGTTTAATCAGGTCACATTCTTGCTCAAAAATCTTCAAATGGTTTCTTAGGGCCTTGAGGTCAAAATATAAACTCTTGAGCTCAGCATTTGAGGTTCTTCACACTCTACCTTTTGAGCCTATTTCACAGTATTCCTATGAGCACACTTTATGCTCCAATTAAATTGGTCAGCTCCTCATTCTCAGAATGTTGTATTTTATCTCCTGCATCCATACTTTGGACAATCTGTCCCTCATATCAACAATCCCCTCATGCCTTCATCATTGCCTTTTAGAATCTTTCTTGTTGTTTTCAAGTTGTTTCTGTTGTGTCTGACTCTTTGTGATATCATTTGGAGTTTTACTGGTGGAATTACTAGAATGGTTTTTCATTTC
The DNA here is from genome assembly GCF_016433145.1 of Gracilinanus agilis. Taxonomy (NCBI): domain Eukaryota; kingdom Metazoa; phylum Chordata; class Mammalia; order Didelphimorphia; family Didelphidae; genus Gracilinanus; species Gracilinanus agilis. The sequence goes on along the minus strand of NC_058132.1, from coordinate 598,682,838 downwards.
TTCCTTCAGCTCATTTTTTAGATGAGGAAACTGAGGCAAACAGGGTTTAGTGACTTGACCAGGGTCATACTGCTAATAAGTATCTGAGGCCAGATATGAACTCAGGAAGATGAGTCTTCTGAACTCCAGGCCTGGCATTCTATCCACTGTACCATGTAGCCGCACTCACTACCTTTTCTAATCCCTCTAATTGTTCACTTCCTTCTAATTACTTTATACTTATTTGTTTAAACATCACATCACCAAGTAAACTGTATTTGAGGAAAAGAAATGTTTTTTTTTCATGCCAGTTACTAACATGGTACCCCACCTGATGTTTAACACATGCTTATTGTATTAAATTGTCATTTAATAATCTTATATCTCATTGTGGATTATAGCATCATAGATGACCATAGATGATCAATAGAATGTTCTTGGGTCCAACTTAATCATCACAGTCTCAAATCCAAACAGCACCATCTGGAAGACTTCATCATCTCTAGGGAATTATTTTTCCATTTGGACTTTGTGTTCAGCATCTTTTGTGATATCAGGAAATACCTCTGGCAAGTATTTATCCTCCTTTTTAAACTTCTACAGCCATGAATAACCAGAGTCTTTGTATAGAGTCATTGTTCTGGTTCCCTTTGTCAGGGAATCTCATATGAGCTAAACATATATGTGAAAGACTCCATTAGAGTCACTAACTCATAAGGTTGTGTTTTGCTCTACCAAGTCAGATGTATTTTTTTCTTTTCTTTTCTTCCTTTCTTCCTTCCTTTCTTCCTTCCTTCCTTCCTTCCTTCCTCCCTTCCTTCCTTTCTTTCTCTCTTTTCTTTTTTTTTTTGCAACGAACAGATAATAAACAGTGGAATCTTGTATTCTCTGCTCATTTTAGTAAACATATTTACTGTAAAGCTAAAAACTGCCTGTTTGTTCAGTTACAATTGTTTGTGCAAGTCTTTCTACACTATTTTCTGTTTATATTAAGGATGCCTTTAAAATATGTATAGATCATTTTCATATAATTTTTATAAAGAAAGGAAGGATGAAAATAAACTTTATTAAGTACCTACTTTGTGTTAGGAACTGTGCTAAAAACACTTTACAAATATTATCTCATTTGACCTTCAAAATAATCTTGTAAGGTAGGTACTATCCCCATTTTACAGTTTAAGAAAATAGGATAGACAGAGGTTAAGTGACTTGCCCAGGTTCACACAGATGAGAAAGTAGGCATAGAGTTAGCATTTACTTATGTTCTCTTCTCTTTTTTTGGTGGGGAGTATTAATGTGATCCCTGGTTTTTCCATTCTTTTGATATCTTTCCTTCCATGAAATATCTGATAAAGTGATTCCTGAATATTTTCAAGATTTTGTTTCTTTTTTCCTCACTGATATATTTGGGCTCTAAGTACATCAGACTGGTTCAGTTATTCATTCTGCCTGCTATTTCTATTTCATTGAACATTTTGGAGTTTGGCGTGTTAGAGTCCAAATGTAGTGCTTCCCTTGTCTCTGATTAAGAAAATGGATCATAATAGACATGTTCCATCTAATGCGTTTCTGTAGACTTGTCAGTTTGAATTTTGAACTTTTTTGAGAAGGCTGTGGCCAATATGAATTTTATACTTTTTCTTCAGATTCATTTTCACTGTCATAGTTCTTTTGCTGTTTCATAAGGTGATAGTGCTTTCACCATCCATTTCCATACTGTTTTACAAATGAAACTGTATTTAAAACCTGTGTTATTCTTAGCTGCCATCTCTTTCTACTTGGCAAAGAAAATATATTTGTTAGCTAATCCAGTTTCTGTGTTATTTTTGCCTTCTTGTGGAAACTGTTTTTCACATGTTAAATTTTCATAGGAAATAGTAATAATCGAGGTAAATATTTTTGTCTTTTTCTTTTTCTCACATTTTGGCTTCAGTTTCTTATTTGAATGTGTCAGGTTGAATGTATTCTCATTGTTCCCTGTATCATCTTTGCATTTATAAACTTTCTTCTGATTTGATGTTGACTTTGACTCTTATTCTAATTATCAATGGTCTGACTTTGCACAGAGGGCTGATAGTGTTGGCTTCCACATCAGTAATTAGTCTTTCAAGGCATAATCATTTTTATTTTTCCTTTTTGAGTTGGCAATAATTGTTCACTATAATCATAGCCTCCTGACACTCACTGAAGAAATTCTTCATGATATTTGTTTTTGAATAGTCTTTAAAGTTTTAACTTCTTTTATTTATCAAACTTGGATCATATTTTCCAACTCCCCCCACCCTAATTCTTCTTTGAGTCTACTTTTCCACTGTAGACACTAGATATCCAAGTATATGGTGCGGGGGTGGGGGGGCAGGGTTGTAGGTGGGTGGGGAGGTGGATGGTTTGAGGACCTACTCAAATTCTTTGTAGAATTTCTTTATTTCTTCATGGCTGGGAAACGCTAACATATAAATTGTAAGTATCTTCATTCTCATGTTTTTGCTTATGTGTATCCTGAAGAAGTATCTCATGCTATGGTATTTTTTTTTGTTGACATTTAACACAATGAAATCAATTTACTGGTGTCTTTAAGAAGAAAGAATAAGCAAGGTGGCTCACTGGATAGTGGTTCAAATCCTCTCTCAGATACTTACTAGCTCTGTGACCTGGAGAGTCAACTTAACTTCTTCCAGACTTAGTTGTTGTTTTTTTTCTCTGTAAATGAGGATAAAGCACTTACCTTAAAGATTTATTATAAAAATCAAATGAATAAAATGTGTTTTTGCAAACCATAAAGTACTAAATGAATGCTAACTATTATCATCATTATTAAGAGTCATTCCTCAATTCAACTGTAATTTGTTTTTGCCTTCTGACTTCGTTTGTCCTGAAAATTCAATATTGATGTTGTTTCATTCTTTAAATAGTATTGGATAGAGACCTCACATTTAGCATATCTATAGACTATCTAAAAAGGATGATTTTTGATGACCTTTTGCATCAACCTGCCATAATCACTTTGGAAGCAAGGAGACTTACAGAGGACCAAAGGCCACTTTTTATTTTTCTTTCTTCATGGGGCTCCATGGCCAATGAATAAGCAATCTCAGATATCACACTCAGTCTATTCCGAGGTCTGCATTGAAAGCCTTTAGAGTCAAGCAGAGCTTGTTGTGTTGCACTTGACAGTCTTTGAAGACCTAAAGTCACCTCTGTGCTTCAGTAAAGCATTGCAGTAGAACTTTGTGGAGGATTTGATGGCTTGCCCTGCCGATAATTTTATCTTTCTGGTAGAAGCTTAAGTAAAGAGAGGCTATTATTTTGGACCTAGTTAGATCAATGGGAAAGAAAGGGGAGGAGAAGTAGGCATGACAAGAACACTAGAAGGTCTTAGCTATGTCATCTTCATGTTTGTGTTACGTAAGAAGGGGAATGACACAGAAGAGTGTATTTCAAAGACTTCAAAGATATAGTGGGTAAGATGGCAGTCTCTCAGAAATAAAGTTCTTGTGACAGTCACAATTTATGTAAGTAAAAAAGAAAATGGCAAAGAGTTTGGGGAAAAAATTGTTCAACAAGGGCCTCATTGATGAACTTATATTAAACAAGAATGAACAAATAAAATGGAGGTGAGAGCCAGTTAAATGGGAATAAAAAGAGTTGCAAAATTTTGTAATAACAGGGTCAGAAAGGCTAAAATCCAGCTAGAAGAAGAGACTTGCAAAAAATGCTAACCATCTAAAATTTTTGTAGCTATATTTGAAGGGGGAAGAAGAACATTAAAGAAGTAAAGCCTCCATTTTGGCATGGATAGACCTGTTTGTTACTGTTTTCTCTAACATGGAGAATGATCTTTAGAATCAGAAGCAAAGAACAAAAAATGGTTTACAGGAAATTGAAACCCTGGAGAAGTAGGACAATAAAGAAGGTTGCATGCCATCCTCATTCTTCTAGAATATTGAAATACCATATAGAGATGATTAATGTATTACTGTTCATGATCTTTGAAGAGGTATAAATTGGGGAGATATAGATGAGCCAAAGATAGATTTTCAAAAAGTATGGCTACTTCAAATGGTAAATCAAATAGCTTTCATCATTCTTTAGGAAAATTCTAGAAAAGATTGCAAAATGGGACATTTGTTAACACTTAGAAAGAAAAGAGGTAATGACTAAGAATCACTTTAGGTTAATTAAGAACAAGTTATTCCTGATTAACCTTATTTCCTTTTTTGACAGGGTTACTAGACTGGTGGATTAGGGGAATTCTATAGACATAGTACAGCTAGATTTTAACAAGGCATTTGACAGTCTCATTTGACCCTACTTGGGTGGCATGAACTTCATGCACGTTTTCAGGTCTCATTATCTTTTTAATGCCAAACTTAGTGGAAAATATTAGCACATCACAGATCGACTACAATGCAAGTGCTTCAACCTTAGTGAATCCAAACCACATTTGAAATGGAAGGAAAGTTTGTTTTGTTGCTATGGATGGAGTATTTAACACATTGCTAGACTAATATTGTATCTACATAACACCAAATCAACCTGTCAATTCAGTAAAGTTTAAAAGAAAAAAAAAGACAATTTGATGGAAAAGAAATTGACCAAACCAGTTATTTGGCATTATGTAGACAAAGTAATTAGATGATTAATTGAATTTTTCACTTTTATATTTGTCTCAGTGCCAAGCAGAAACTTTTTTCAATTTACTGATCTTTGAAAAAGAATTGTATTGATATCACATAGACAATAGCTTCTACTTTGATGCAGCATTCATTTGGTAAATAAATGGATTAACCAAACAGATTTAGGATCCTGCAAATCTTACTTTTGAGAAACATTGCCTTTGTGCCTGTGGACATCTTCTTGTTTCATCTGGCTCTGCTACAAAAACTTGTCTTGGCTCGCTTCATAAGGACCTTGAGCAAAAGGCCAGAAAACAGGGTGGAGAGACCATTAAGATGATTGTCTCCACCCTTGCAGAGTTGAGATTTACAGAAGTGATGCCTGGACATAGGAGGCTGTTAGAGCATTATTCACACTTCTGAATGAGGCCAGCTTGGGCTAAGATTAACAGTGCAATGTACCCATGGTGATGGGCATGGCCACATGAGTCAGGAGTGAAGTTCCCATCAAGTACAATTTTGGACAATTACAGCTCATTACATATCTTTGCACATGCCCATAGAGAGATCAGTCACCATGCTTTTAGGAGATCCTACAAAACTGTAAAGAGATAAGGATGTCTAGGCTGTCAGTTTTGCTGTGCAAAGTTGAAGTGTTTGCATCTTTTTTTAAAAAAACAGTTATATTTCTCCTTTTAAATTATCTTCAACTTGGAAATTTAGAAATTTAACATTAGAGAGAACTGATATTTGTCACTCTTTTCCCTATACTATGGAAAAGCTTATCTGAAGGTCAATGTAGAACTTATTATATGAAAATGTTTTTCTCTATTGCTCATTGGCAATATGATGCCCTCATTTGTCTCTCTAATGTAATAGTATTTTAAGCTTTTCAAAGGACATATTACTACTTTCAATCATGGCATCAATACAATTTATAATGTCATTTTTTTCTCTCTTCATGTTTGTTTTAAGAGCAACATATGAATCTCTGAAGAGCTATATGTCATGTATGAGCAGTAGGTTGGCCATCCTTGCCATAACTGTCCTTGGAAAGCTATTGGTTTATAAACATTCTTGAATCCTTGAACCATTTATTTTTACCATTGGTTTTTGTTGGATCTATTAATCTTCATGCACCCAGAGTGCCTGTTGGGAAAGTATCAAATGTTTCTATATAGTAGCTATCTTCATTTATTTCTATTGTATTTGCAAATATCACTTCTCTCTGAGCCAGCTCAGTGAGTTTCTTCCATTATCATTTGGATATTCTGAAGAGGAAGGAGTTAATGAAACTGGATTCTTAAGGACAAATATTACAAGAATAACCCAATTGATCAATAGTCTAGATCTGAACCAGCTCTTATTACAGTACCTAGCACATAATAAATAAAAATAAATGCTAGTGGAATGATATTCAATTTGGTCCTCAAAGACTTGTCTTCTCTTTATGTATATGAAGACATAAGATTCTATAGATCAGGGGAAGGCAGGAGAGCCAGGCTGGGAGATGGGAGATGGTGGATTCATCTTTGTCTCAGACACTTCCTAGGTGTGTGACCCTGAGCAAGTCACAACCCCCATTGCCTAGTCCTTATCACTCGTCTGCCTTGGAATGAATACACAGTATTGATTTTAAAAGGAAAGTGAAGGGAAGGGTTTAAAAAAAGAGATTTCATAGATCAGCATTCAAAGAAGGCACTACACACAGGAGTCAGACTTGAGCAGAGATAAGTTAGCTCTCCAACAAGAATGTGGCATCTCATTTTTCAGATTTCATGTCTCCCAGCCAGGTACAATGTTTCCCATTTGGCTGAAGAAGCAGCTTTCCCACTGTGATGCCAGCAGTTGTCTTTGCCTTAATGGTACAACTCAAAAGTAAGGAAAATGACTAAAGGAGAGACCTCAGATTAAGGAACTGGTATTTGCTTTCCTTGCAATGAGAAGGAGTGCATGAATTCACTCTAAAAAAAATTTATTCATTCTTTCCATCCTCCTTCATTTTTTCTCTTCAAGTTTTACGGTCTTTTTTTATTATCTGTAAATAAAAAAGTTGTACATACATTTAAAAAATGTGCTGTATAACCCAACTTCATACATTTAGTAAGCTGACAGCTGTCCTCTGAGGTACTGCCTGACAACCGAAAATCCACGAATCAATCACTGATTCAGAGCGGCATTATGCTCTTGCTACCAGGCTGTATCATGGCATCTAGGAAACACTTGAGATATGCCATCATAACTCTGGTAGATTAAAGAACCACATCCAGGAAACAATTGTGTAAAAAAAAAAATGGCATCATAGATCTGCCAGGTTACAGCCCAGAACCCCGCAGCCAACCAGGGCAAGGCTGAGAAGAATCTCAGCTTTCAGAAACCTACATGGCTGCCTGATGACAGTTCTGTTCTCAAACAGCCCCATTAGGAACTAATTAGCATACATGAATTGCAGATTTAAAGCATTAAAGTGATGTACAAATCATTAATTTTTTGTCAAATCCATGTCATCCTTGTGTATGCCTTCCTATTTTAATGTTGCATGACAGTGAAAAGAAATCTAATCCTCTGTATATAAAGAGGAGAGATTTGGTGTAGCTGATATAATGAGACCTACTTAAACACTATGTATTTTGCAGCTTTGAGGATATCTGCTTGGAAAAATACTACACTTGTCCCATTAGGGTTAATTGTGAAAGGATGGTAATGTATTCAAAACCCCAAGGGCAGTTCTACATATTTTCTGTATGAAACAGGAGAAATGGAAGGCTATCTTTACTTGAGAGCTTTTATATTCCGAAATGTAAGTGAATATGTTTATGCATACAAAGATATATTTATATGTGGATGTAGATAATAGAGAGGACCATATGAATCTTTGCTGTCTACTGAAGGTACAACTAATTAACACCATACTAACTAGGACACAGAGAATTCAGGATGAGTCTAATGCAAGGATCTATTCATGGTAATCTAAGGAAACTTAGCTCATCAACATGATATAAGTGATACAATGGGATACTAAGTAGACAGACAGAGAGACGGATAGATACATACATATATACACATGCATACATCCTACAGATAGGGATTAGACACGTGATTTTATTATAGAGCAGTGGTTCCCAAACTTTTTTGGCCTACCGCCCCCTTTCCAGAAAAAATGTTACTTAGCCCCCTGGAAATTAATTTTTTTTAAATTTTAATAGCAATTAATAGGAAAGATAAATGCACTTGTGGGCATCGCCACTCTCCCTAGATCGCTGCAGCACCCACCAGCGGGTGGTAGCACCCACTTTGGGAATCACTGATATAGAGAACTCTCCAAAGAGGAAATCCACTCTACCAGTGCAATTTGATATCTTCTCTCCAATTTATAGTCTTAATTATCTTAGAACAATGGTGTCAAACTCAAACAGAAATAGCGGTTACTAAACCATGGGCAAGGATTGCTCCAGGTTTTTTGACTTGGAAAACCACAGATTCATATATTCTTTTTTTATGAGTACATCAACACATTAAAATTAGATAGAAGTTACATTTTTATTTGTTTTAGGACACATTTGATACTGTTGTGGTAGCATGTAGATGCTACCCCAAAGTTGTGAGTTTGACACCTCTAGCTCAGAAAACATGGAGAAATGACTTACTCAAAGTCAGAGGCATAATTTGAACCCAAGATTTTGTGACTTCAAAGCCATCTCTCTATCCATTACACTAGATTCCCTGTCAATTTTATAAATAATTATATGAAAATATATATGCATAAAGATAGATATAAAGATATGCATATATCAAGATGAGACTTTGAAAAACACAGCAATCAGTTCCTAGACTAAGATCATTTTGTCATTTTTTGTTTCTTCTTCATATATATAATTTTGAAAACGATTTCACTTAAATAAGTACTTACTGTTTCATTTATATCTATGTGAAGTCATAATACTTCATTTGTGAGTATTCTAAAATTTCCATGGCAACCAACCATAATATACACATAATATGCATCTATATATACAGCTCTACATTATGCCTACACATATATATGCATTATATACACAGATGCATAAAAACATATATAAGAGGAATCAATAAGCTATATTTAAGTGTATATTGAAAATAGCTTACTTCTGAAATGAGAGAAAATATTAACCTTATATTTCAGACATGATTCAGATACAAGCATGATATTAATAGCACAAACTTAAACACTTCTATACATTTTCTCATTTGAACCTCACAACAATCTAATGGTATCCTATTTTATAGATGAGGAAACAGGCTTAGAGAGGTTAAAGACCTTGCTCAGGATAATACAATGAATAAGAATCTAAGGCAGGATTTCAATCTTAATCTTCCTGACTCCAAATTCAGCACTCCAAGGTCCCACTGTATTGCTATACACTTTGCATTATTAAAATGTATACATTTTGATGTTTATGAAAAATGAAAATTCACTTTACTCAATGTTTCCTCTGCCTATATATTTGTATATTCAGTATATGTAATATGTAATGTAAACCATTATGGCTTCACTATAAGATCACACCATAGAAGTGGATAGTTATGAAGAAAAATGTCTAAACAAAATTTAAATATATTCTATAAAATTAAAAGGATGATCAGAAACTCAATCATCTTGCACACTTTCAGGAAGAAAGGAGGTAAGACAGGCAGTCTGCACATGGTCAGTGAAGGAATTTGTTTTACTTGACTGTATATTTGTTATAAGGCTTTTTTAATGGTGGCGGCTAGAGAAGGTGAGAGGGAGAGAAAATAAATGTTTGTTAAAGAAAAAAACAAACAAACAGAAAATTCATGTCCTCTATGTATAAAGGATAGAAGAAAGTCCTCTGTCCCTCAAGTAACATCTAACAAACTTGGACAAAGGTGTGGAAGTGTAGTGAGGGCTAAATCACACCCGTGGATCTGTTTCTCCCCACAGTCAAATTATTATACTGATGAAACACAGTTGACTTGGACATCGAGGTCAACCCTGAATTAAGGACAAAAATGATAATAATTCAAATTTATTATAGTAAGACTGTAAAGTTTGAAAAGAGCTTTCCTCACAACAACCTTGTAAGGTAGATTGTGTGAGCATTATATCTGTTTTACAATTGAGGAAACTAATTCTCAGGGAGTTTGGGGACTTGACTATATAGTTTCATGGCTAGCAAGTAAGACTTTAATCCAGGTTCTGGATTCTTTTCATTATAACTAATATGGGACCTAAGGGAGACATAACTCTATTCAAGTTTACATCGTCAGTTTGAGAATTGTGATGTGACTATATATATGTAAACTGGGCTATACACATAAATTTCAAATATACATATATACAAATATATAATTATTGTTGTTCAGATGTGTCTGACTTCATGATCCCATTTGGGGGTTTTCTTGGCAAAGAAACTGCAATGGTTAGCCATTTTCTTCTCCAATTCATTTTACAGATGAGGAAACTGAGGCAAACAAGGTGAAATGGCTTGCCTAGGGTCATAGAGTTGATAAGTATCTGAAGCCAGATTTAAACTTAGGTAGATGAGTTTTCCTGACTCCAGGCTTGGTGCTCTATCTACTGTACCACCTAGCTATCCTACCATTTACATATTTTATATTTGTAAATATAAAAATATAAAAACATAAATACATACATGAAAATATATGAAATACATATATACATATATAGGCATATAAATATATCTACACATATACAGGTATCCTTTCAACATTGTGACCTTTTTGATGCCAGTTGGCATATGAAATTAAATGGGAATTTGGGGGGAGTTTTGCGCAAGCCATGGAAAACACAAGAAAGCTACCAAAAAAAGGTTTAGAAACTCAGAAATGCTAAAATATATGTATCGTATTATGTAAGTATATGTATAACATTGTAGATATTTAATCACTATATTTTATCTATTAATACCATAACTATACACAATTTCTTTCAAATTAAAATAAGTTTAAAAAGTTGATGAAAAGAATATGAAAAGCCAGTAGATGAGACACAAAGATGAGAAAGGTTAACATTGCTGACGACCAAATACTTAATTCAAATTTTACAAAAAAGTGCTATAAATACCACATAAAAGAAAAGGGAAAAAATCAGACTTCTTTTCTGGTAGGAAAAGAGAACCAAACAATTTTACATGACTTTTTCAACTCTGGGGGCATGGTGATCCTAACCCCTATAATGTGGAAGTGAGATACAAATATGTACATATATGTATGTATGTATGTATGTATGTATGTATGCATATAGCTCTTTTTCTCTGGCTAGATGACTCAGTGCCTAATAACCTGGTTCTCTCCACCATCCTTTGACCCCCAAATGCAAAAACTATGACAATCTCCCCTAATGGTAGATCCTAGCAATGGTTCTGTGTAGCCCTAAAGATAGAGGCAGGGCTAGGGAATGGACCAGTGGTTTCATTGACATAGAGAACTCATTTATAAGGAAATCTCTCTCTGCCAATGCATATCAGTATCTTCTTTGCAACTTACAGTTTTTGAGAATTATTTAGAGCATTTAGAGATTAGTTGATGTGTCCACAGTTACATGGCCACTATTTGTCAGAGGCAAGATTGGAACCTCATCTTCCTGATGTCTATGCTGACTTTATTTCCCTTCCACCACAAAATCAGTTGTTTCAACTGTAAAATGGAACTAATAATCCTTGCAGTATCCTCTTCTCAGGGTTGTTACAAGGACAGAACTTTTAAACTTGGAAATACTATAATAAATGTGAGCTATTATCACTTTGACTTTTTGTGACTTCTTTTCCACATTCTAGACTGCCCTTGATGTTCAAGTTAACTGTATCTCACTTGTAGGAAATGAAGTATAAGTCTGAGAGGGGAAAAGAATGAACTGACCATCTCAGATGGATTGTTGTGTGGCAGCAAGTTGGAGGACGAAGAGAAAGACTTTCCTAGAGGAAACCAGGAGCTAGCTGAGTCTAGTCAGGGTCTGCATTCAGACTCCATCAGTTCTTTCTCTGGAGACAGATAGCATATTTCATCATGAGTCCTTGAGGATTGTCTTGGATCACAGTATTGCTAAGAAGAGTTGTCATTCATAAAAAGTTCAGGATATAACATTGTTGTAACTATGTATAATGTTCTGATTGTGCTACTTCACTTTGTATAAATTCATGTCTTTCAAAGTTTTTCTTAAAATTATCCTCCTCATCATTTCTTATATCACAATTGTATTTGATCACCAGCATATACCACATTTCACCTTTTCCCTAACCTTTCCCTTAATTTCCAATTCTTTGCCACAACAAAAAGAGCTGCTATAAATATTTTTGTACAAGTAGGTCCTTTCTCCTTTTTTATTATCTCTTTGGGATACAGACCCAGGATAAAAAAAATTTATAGCCTTTTGGGCATAGTTCCAAATTTCCCTCAAGTAGTTGGTTCAATTCACAATTCTACCAACAGTGCCCCAATTTTGCCATATCCACTCCAACATTTATCAGTTCTTTTTTATTGTCACATTGGCCAAACTGATAGGTATGAGTTGGTACCTGAGAGCTGTTTTAATTTGTATTTCTCTAATCAATTTTTATTTTTTATTTCTCTAAATCAGCGATTTAGAACTTTTTTTTTTCATATGATTATTGACAGCTTTGAGTCCTTCATCTGAAAATTGCTTATTCATATCCTTTGACCATTTGGCAAAAATCTTGGCTTGTATAAATTTGCCTTAGTCCTTTAAAGATTTGAGAAATTACATTTTCACAAGAGAAATATTTTATAAAAATTTTCCCAATTTCTTGTTTCCCCTTTAATCTTGGTTCCATTATTTTGTGTGTACAAAAGCTTTTAATTTAATAGAATCAACATTATTCATTTTATATCTTATAATGTTCTCTAACTCTTGTTTGTCATAAATTTTTCCCTTCTCCATCTATCTGCCAGGTAAACTATTCTATGTTCTTCTACTTTAGATATTTCATCATTCTTTATATCTAAATCATGTACCTATTTTTGCCTTATCATGGTATAGGGTATGACATTGGTCTATACCTAGTTTATGCCATAGTGTTCTAGGTTTCCCAGCAGTTTTTGTTAAATAATGAATTCTTATCCAAAATGCTGGATTCTTTGGGTTTAGCAAACACTAGATTGCTAACATCATGTACTCCTATACACTGTGTATCTAATCTATTCTGTTGATCTACCATTCTATTTCTTGGGCAGTACCAGACTTGTTTTGATGATTACTGCTTTATAGTACAGTTTGAGATCTGGTACTGCTAACCCTCTTTCCTTCACATTTTTTCCCATTATCTCTCTTGATATCCTTTATCTTTTGTTCTTCCAGATGAATTTTGTTATTATTTTTTCTAGTTCTATAAAATAATTAATTTGTAACTTGATTGGTATGGCACTGAATAAGAAAATTAATTTAGGTAGAATTGTCATTCTAATTTTAGCTTGGCCTATACATGAGCAATTAATATTTTTCTAATTGTTTAGATCTGACTGTGTGAAAAGTGTTTTCTAATTTTGTTCATGTAATTCCTGGGTTTGTCTTGGCAAATAGATTTCCAGGTATTTTACACTGTCTAGAGTTATTATAAATGGAATTTCTCTTTCTATCTCTTGCTGCTGAACTTTCTTGGTAATATAGAGAAATGCTGATGATTTATGTGGGTTTATTTTGTATCCTGTAACTTTACTAAAGTTATTAATTATCTCAACTAGTTTTTTGGTTGATCCTCTAGGATGCTATAAGTAGACCAACATATTATCTGCAAAGAGTGATATTTTAGTTTCCTCACTGCCTATTTAACTCTTTAAATCTCTTTTTTCTTTTTGTTATTGTTAAAGCTAGCATTTCGATTGCAATATTAAATAATACAGGTGATAATGGGCATGTTTGCTTCACTCCTGATCTTACTGAGAAGGCTTCTAATTTATCCCCATTGCAGATGATACTTGCTGATGGTTTTAGGTAGATAACACTTTTTTTAAATATATAAATACTATTTTAGATAAAATAGATACTAGTTTAAGGAATGGCCCATTTGTTCCTGTGTTTTCTAGTGTTTTTAATAAGAATGGGTGTTGCATTTTGTTGAAGGCTTTTTCTGTATCTACAGAAATAATTATGTGATTTATTGGTTTGGCTATTAATATGGTCAATTATGCTGATAGTTTTCCTAACATCAAACCAGCCCTGCATTCCTGGTATGATTCCCACCTGGTCATAGTGAATGGTCCTTGTGATATATTGCTGTAGTCTTCTTACTAGTATTTTAAAATTTTTGCATCCATATTTATTAATGAAATTGGCCTATAAATTTCTTTCTCTTTTTTTGCTCTTCTTGGCTTAGTTAATAGTACCATAATTGTGTCATTAAAAGAATTTGGTAACATTCCTTCTCTGACTATTTTCCCACTTGGTTTATATAGTATTGAGATTAATTGTTCTTTAAATGTTTGATAGAATTCTCTTGTGAATCCATTGGGTTCTTTGGATGTTTTTCTTTGGAAGTTTATTGGTGGTTCAATTTCTTTTTCTGAGATGTGATTAAGTATTTTATTTCCTCTTTTGTTAATCTGGGCAATTTACATTTTTGTAAATATTCATCCATGTCTCTTAGATTGTCAGATTTATTGGCATATTATTGGGCAAAATAGCTCCTGTTTCAGCTTTAAAGCAGTGCCAGACAGGATTTGGGTTGCCTCTATGCCCTACAATTCTGCTGATAGAAGGGTGATCAGCCAGCAGGAATACCCATATTTCTCCTAGCTATCCATTTAGTTCACCTGTCCTCCACAAATCCACAGGGATTAGTCTCTTCAACTGTATGTTATTTGCCTCACTATTCTTGGGTATGAGCAGAAGATATTTTGGGATTAAGAAGATGAGGGAAGCCAAGTCAAATCATGGAAAACTTTGTCTGATTTTCAGAGTAGAGGATGAACAGAGGGGAGCCAAGCACTCTCTTTGGAAACACTCTCCTTGGCACTGGGGGGGGGGGGAAGAAGGAAAATTATAGTCCTGTTGCCTTGGGAAATTAAGGAAATGGAAGGAAAATCTGATAAATGTTAATGGAAAGGTTCAAGTCAAAGTTTTTATTATTAGAGTTTTTCCGTTATATGCCATAGTTTCTGTGTGTGTGTGTGTATGTATGTGTGTGTATGTATGTATGTGTGTGTGTGTGTGTGTGTGTGTGTAACAAATCCATTGTGTTTTGGGAATCAAGAAGATTTTGAATTTATGCTTTAGATATCATCTAATTCTAATCCAAATTCTTCATTTTATGATTGGGAAATGGAAGACCAGAAAAATCAAGAAATTTAGGAACTATTTCACTGATGGAAGGGACCTTCAAGGCTATTTCTTCTAGCTCCTTCATTTTATGGATTAAACCTAGAGGAGATTTTTGACAGTTGACATTGACTTGCTGAATGGGAATTTGAATTCAAATCCTTTGCCTCCAAAACAAATACATTTTCTCCTGTGTCAACTTGAGGTCACACAAAGATAGCATTTGAATCATTTGAATTCTGTTGTCTGTCACCTGTGCTCATTTTAAAACTTAGACAAAGTAAATGACAAGTCAGATTTTCTAAGTTCTGATTTTTTCATATGAAGTAATAAGAAAACAGAATTTCTCCCATTTAATGCATGGTTCTTAGGTAGTGTTGCTTTCCTCCTACCAGTTCTGATTCTGTCTTTCCCAACTTTATAACCATCTGTAGTTTCACCCTTTAATTCTCAGCACCTGGGCCTCCTCACCTGGACTCTCTCTCCAATACATTGGCTACCTTCTTTCACACCTGACCTCCCATTTTGTGGCTGGCTCAGGTTCTGACGTTTTATTCCATTTTGGATAATTCTTCCTCACCTCTTTTACCTTCTGAGTGTTAGCTTTTCTCATTAGAAGATAAGCTTCTTGAGGACTGGGGCATATTTTGTGGTTGTGGTTTGTTTCAGTCATGCCCAATTCTTCATGACCCCATTGGAGGTTTTCTTGGCAGAGATCTTGGAATGGTCTGCCAATTCTTTCTCCATTTTGTTGTATAGATGAGGAAACTGAGGCAGAGTTAAATGACTTGCCCAGGGTCACAGAGCTGGGAAGTGTCTGAAAACAATTTGAAATTGGGAAGATAAATCTTCCTGAGTTGGGGCTCCACATTCTATCCAATGTACCATCTAGTTGCATATTTCACATTTATATCTGATGCATGGCTTACCTTTTCAGTGGGTGGGAGAAGGAAAGAGAGGCAACCCAGCAGCATATAGCAAGTGCTTAATAAATCTTTTGGAGAAGAAAATGGCAAGTCCCTCCAATTCTCTTTGTCAAGAAAACCCCCCAAAAATGGGGCCATGAAGAGTTGGATATAACCAAAACGATTGAAAACAAAAATAAATGTTTGTTGCCTTGTCTAGTAAAAGCAAACCTGTCTGGAGTGGGGGTTCATTTGTTGCTTGGAAGATAAAACACAAACCCTCAATCCGAATCACACCTTCACCAAGGGGCCATGTTGGTTTTTGGGCTAGGTAAGAGAGGATAGGTCTGTCAGACACTCAGATCTCTCATCCTCCCCTAACTTGCTTAATCATTCTCCAGCTTGCATTTTTGCAGGGGGAAAAAAAAAAAAAAAGCTTTCCAAACTGTTCTGCATTGTTGTTTGGCTCCACTGACTTGGAGGCCCAAGAAGGAATGGAATTAACTGGGTGTGGCCCACTGAGAGCCAACCTAGAGTTAGTTGTTTTCCCAGTCTTTTATTTATTTCTTTTTCTCTCCATATCATTCACGGAGGCTGAACTCTCTGATTGGAAACCAAGGTCAGGATGAAATAAATTTGGGGGCAGAACCACTTAAGAGAAGAAAAGCCCCGACCCGGGTGGCCAGGCTAATTCCTTCCCCAAACTTTCCTGTATTGTGGTGCAGGCCCAGTTTCTCCCATCTGCCAAAAGAAGATAATTTATGAGCCTCCTCCCACAAGCATTACAGAATAAAAACTGTGAACAAAGGGCTTAGTCAGACACTAAGCTTTAAGTCAATTCTTAATGATAATCTACTGAAGTCTTCATTGCTTGATCTTGGGAGAATTAGAAACCACTGGGTCTTCCTTTAAAAACATTCCACTGGGGAGAGCATGTGACCATTTAGGTAATTACACTTTGCAGAAAGAGAAAGGGGGCTTGGGGGGCTGGGGCAGGTAGTAGTTATCAGCTCCAATCACTCACAGTGACCTCTGCCTGCTAACCCTCCCCCCCAAACTTCCCAGGTAAGAAGGGCAAATCACCCTTCATTTGAATAGAGGTCCTTTATTAAACCTCATATCAAAGAATGGATTTAATGATCTGGAGTTCAAAAGGACCCTGTAGCAAAGCTTAAAATAGCTTCAGAAAACCAAGCTGGTTTTAACTGATATAATTATTGTGGATTCATTGATGTCTGAACAGCAAAGTATTTAAAACCCTGTCAAGGAATATTGAACCCTTCTGCTGAAACTAGGATGGAGAGGTAGGACAGCTCATTTTTGTACATAAAAGCTGGAAGGGGGCTGATTAGTATTTAAAATATCTCACGCCCCATTTTGGGCAGCATTGAGGGCTTTTTTCTTTTCTTTTCTTTTTTGGCTAGTGAAATATAAATGAACACCAATTACACATGGGAGCTCTGGCTCCAAACCACTTAAAATTCCCCCAATGTCCTTCTTGTAGAATGGCTGCCAGGATCTCTGTAATCAAAGCCACCAGAGCAGAGGAAAGGCAAGGCTGTTGCTCAGTCCCCAACTGCCCTGTGCGAGGGTGAGAGAGAGATAGCTGTTTGTTTGGTGGTGACAGGAATCGCTCTCAGAGCCCCTTTCCCTGCTTTATCAAAAATGATGGCTCCCAGGCATGGGGGCTCACCATGGGCTTATTGCAGCATTTACTTTCACTCCTGTCACCATTGCTTGAACTTTAAGCTCCTGAGAAAAAGAGTTTTAGACAAGCTGAGGAGCCCTGTGCCTTTGGAGCAACAATAGTTAAAAGAGACCATGAGAAGAACTCAGATCCAGTCCTGCCTTCTACACTTATTTTTGTTCAGTCATTTTAGTCATGTCTGACTCTTCATGATCCCATTTGGGGTTTTCTTGGAAGAAATATTAGAGTGGTTTGCCATTTCCTTTTCCAGCTTATTTTATAAATTGGGGAACTAAGGCAAACAGGGTTAAGTGACTCAACCTGGGTCACATAGCTACTAAGTGCCAGAGACCACATGTGAGATCAAGAAGATGAGACTTCCTGACTCCCGGACCTATTCTCTCTCCACTGTGCCACCTGGTTGCCCTCTGCATTTATTAGCTATTCAGTATAACCCCACATAAGTCACGTAATCTTCTCCTAGCCTCAGTTTCCTCATCTGTCCATGAGATGGTAGTTGTTGGGAGGAACAAGGGAGATTATTTTCACTTGATTGATGCAAAGAAAGTCACAATGAGGCAACTCCCTCCTTCCCATTGAGCACCTGCTCAAAAAGCACCAGTCCTGGAGTCCAAGACCTGGTTTCAAATCCTACCACTGCTACTTACCATCTTGAGAGATTTTAGCCATTTTGGGTCTTATTTTGATCATCAGTTAAAAGGAAGAAGGTTAGACTGGATGACTCCCAAGTTTCCTTCTAACTCTAGATCCAGGGTCCTGAGTGAATTAAGTCTTAGAGAATTGCCCAGGGCACTGATAATTTGAGTGATTTGCCCAGGGTCACACCTGTCGGAGTCCAGACTTGAACAAAGCTGCCTCATCAAACAAGCTTTTCAAATCTCCTATGTAGATAGACCAGGAATTCTTAACCTGAACTTGGGGAAAATGTTTACATCTTTATTCTGGCTAGCCTCTAGCTGAAATTCAGCTTTTCCTTCAATGATTTAAAAACAATCTTCTGAAAGCGGGTACAAAGTCTTCACCAGACTGCCAAAGGGGGTCTGGGATACAGAACAGGTTGAGAACCCCTGATGTAAACACTAGCTTTCCTCACACCCTCTCCCTTCAAAAGGGATGGAGCTCACAGGGTTCAGATTGAAACCTGAGACCCAACAGGGTATTCATTTTGTAGGTGAAATGATATTTAATAATGCCTCCTGGTTGTTTCCCTGAATTGATGCCCTGAAACATATTCCAGACTTGACCACTAGGCCAAGGGAAACAGTCGATTGCAATATCCTCCCAATTCAGGAGGGCAGGTTACTTTGACCCACTGGTGTTGGGGTCTCTTTCGTTCCTCAACTTTCCACTTAAAATCCTATGACCAGATGCTGGGAAGTCTCTCCTCACCTGATTTATAGGAGCACCAAGGCAGGTGCAGAACAAAGAGCCCACTAATTAAGCAGCCACCCCAAGACTATGCCAGTTAGCCTGGGGGGACTTGTTTAATTTCATTAATTCACTAGCTGCTACCTCATCTCCTCCAGTAATTGGTGTGCAGAGCCTGTCTCTGCCCTCCTCCAAGGAAGGAGAGAACTCATTCCCATTTTAACTCCGTTTTATCCCCTCCTAGTTTAGACATTCTAGCTGCACATTGTTCTTTATTAGTAATCTTGAAGAAGCATTATTTATAATGTTCCGGAAGGCTGCTCAATCCATATCCATTATCCATGCAAGTGTTTTGTATGGGGTTCACTAAGCTTGTGGCTGATGGGACTGAAATGCCAGCAGCCTTTGGATAGATAGTTCTGCTCTCCATAGCTTGGTCTGTCTCTCTGGCGAAGGGATTGAGCCAGGGAAAGGTCACAGCAAATCAGTCTGGGCCAAGCTTTGCATAAGCCTGAATAGGAGCTAGTCAGTCATGGTAGTTCCCTTTTGTAATAACGTTATTAAGGTTCACTGGAAAAAAGTCTTTCCAAATCTCCCATTTAGACCTGGCGACGTACACCATCTTTAGCTAGTGCAGTAGAACGTAGGCAAACCCACAGTACTTCCATTGGATGGGACTACAAGAACATTAATTTTTTAGAGAGAAACAAACAAACAAACAAACAAAAAAAAAAAAACAACAAACAACCAGCCTAACAAGATGAACAGAGCTGAGCGTAAGAGTTTATTCTTTAATTCCACTTGAACTGATGGAAGGATCTTAGATTTTTCCCATGATCTTTCCAATATTTTATTATTCCTGTGAGTCTAGTTAAAAAAAAAAAAAGATTTTCCATAGTGCACTTGTATTTTCAGATGTGCAAACTTGGACACAATCACAGGTGCTTTTAGGAATCTAGATTAAGAACTGAACACCAGGTCATCTTGGGTCATAACCATGTGAGCCTGAGCTGCAATGTGAGAAGAGGGCAAATGAGATAAAAAAGAGGGAGGTAAGGAGGAAGATCCAGAAATGCTCAGTGCTTGCTGACCCTAGGCAAAAGTGGACCTTGAGGGGATTAGGAATTAGACTGCATCCCACCACCCTTTCCTAGCACCTCTCTCTCCTGGAGCAGCACCTTCCCCTCCTCCCACCCCAGTTGAAGTCTCCAGGGACCACACCTTGGCTGATCTGTCTGTGTACCTAATCTGGGCCCAGCCTCCTCCCCGTGGTGTCTTTTCTACATTTCTAATGCTGATTCCATAGCCAGGCTTTCTAAGGTTTCAGCTAGTGGATCTGATAAAGTCAATTGCTACCAGTATTAATAGGAGGTCAGGACCATATTTGCATTGTAAAGGACACTTGAACCAGTTCATTGACTCCATTCATTCTTTCCTCTATCCAGTTCAATCAACATTTATTAGACCCTATCAGGGATAAGCTCAAACCAGCTCCTGAGAGGAAACTGGTTTCCTCTGCAAACCCATGTGAAAACATGTTTCTGAGAAAGGCTCTATAGATTTCCCTAGCTTGCCAAAGGGCTTCATTCCACACATAAAAAGGTTCCGAATCCCTGAAAGCAGTATGAAGAATGGATTAGAAAAGACAGCAAGCCAAGTTGAGGCAGTTATTACAATAACACTAGGTTCGTTGTAAGCCCCAGAAAATAGAGGCTGGATCTTATTTAAGATTTTTTTTTTTCCCAAGCACTTAGCAGAGTGCTTTGCATACAGTAGGTGTGTAGTAAATATTTGTGGAATGAATTAATTAATGAATAAAGAGGCAATAAGGGCTCATTCAAGGGTGGTGATAATTAAATTCCAGGCTTCTAAGGTAGTGACAAATCAACTCAATTAATGTTTAGTTATTCAGTCAACAAGTATTAAGTGCTTACTATGTGCCAGGCTCAATGCTAAGCAACTGGAGAAAAGCAAAAGCAGTCCTTGGCCTTGAAGAGCTGCCATTATAAATAAGGAAGATACGTGCAAGAAAATTACAGAGGGGCAGCTAGGTGACTCAGTGGTTAGAGAGTCAGACCTGGAGATAGGAAATCCTGGATTCAAATGGGACCTCAGACCTTTCTACCTGTGTGACCAGGACCGAGTCATTTAATCCCCATTGTCTAGTCCTTACTGCTCTTCTACCTTGGAACCAATACAGAGTATTTATTCTAAAACAGAAGGTAATGGTTTAAAAAATAAATAAAAGAATTAAAAAAAATTTAATATCAAATTTCCACATAAGTTTTCTTGAAGTTATGTGGTTCATATCGTCTCCCTCCATCCTTCCCTCCCTCATTCCAGAGCTGACGAGCAATTCATTCTGGATTATACTTGTATTATCACACAAAACATTTCTATATTATTTATTTTTGTTAGTGAATAATCTTATAAAACCAAACCCCCAAAACATATACTGAAATAAACAAGTGACATATTGTATGTTTTCATTAGCATTCCTACTACAATAGTTCTTTCTCTGAAAGTTGGATAGCATTTTTTTCATAAGTCCTTCAGAATTGTCCTGGATCATTATATTGCTGTTAGGAGCACAAGTGATCCTTCCACAATATTGCAGTTACTGTGTATAATGATCTCCTGGTTCTGCTTATTTCACTCTGCATCGGTTCTCTTGGGTTTTTCCAGTTCTTTTTGAAATTATCCTGACATCCCTTTAGTTTCCAATTCTTTGCCAGCACAAAAAGTGCAACTATAAATATTTTTGTACAAACATGTCCTTTCACATTTTTTTTCATCTCTTTGGAATATAGACCCAGTAGTGGTATTACTGGATCAAAGGGTATGCTTTGTTTTTATAACCTTTTGGGCATAGTTCCAAACTGTCCTCCAGAATGGTTAGATCAGTTCACAACTCCACCAGATTAGTATCTCAATTTTGCCACATTTCTTTCAATATTTATCATTTTCCTTTACTCTCACATTGACAATCTGATAGGTATGAGGCAGTACCTCAGAGTTATTTTAATTTGCATTTCTCTATTCAAGATTTAGAACATTTTTTCATATGATTATTGAAAGCTTTGATTTCTTCATATGGAAACTGTCTATTCTGATCTTTTGATCATTTATCAATTGGGGAATGACTTGGGTTCTTATGTAAATAAACTTTTTTTTTTAAAGTATAGTAGGGGCAGCAGGGTGTGGCTTAGACCTAGAGACAGGAGGTTCTAGGTTCAAATCTGGCCTCAGACTTTCCTAGCTGTGTGACCCTGGGCAATTCTCTTAACCCCTATTGCCTAGCTCTTACTGCTCTTCTGCCTTGAAACTGATCCCTTTTGTTAATTCTTAGACAGAAGGTAAAGATATATACAGAATACAAGGAAGGTAATTTCAGACAAGCAATACTAGGAGGTGGACTGACTAAGGTGATATCTGAGCTGAGTCTTGAAGGATCTAGAAGAACTAAGAGGCAGAGGCTTCCTGGAATGGGAGTCATCCCATGGAGTGTCATGTGTAAGGAACATCAATCCAAGTGGTTTTAGTGGATGGATGCTAGAGTCTGTGAAAGGGAGAAAAGTATAAGGAGGTCTGATAGGAAGGACAGAGGCTTTATATTTGATCCTGGAAGCAGACCATTGGAGTTTATTGTACTGCGTGTGTATCTGTATGTTTGGGGAAGGTAAGTTTGGTGGACATGCTTAAACTTTAGAGTAAAATCACTCTGGCAGCTGATACTTATTGACTGAAGAGTGGATTGGAATGGGTAGTGGCCAGAGAGGGAGATCAAACGGCAAGCTATATATCAAGAGTTCCTACAAGGGCCTGAACTAGGCTGGTGACTATGTAAATCAGTTGATTGTTGTCTTTCATACTCAAAGAGGAGTGAAGTGACTGCTGGATGATGTCTTTTGATTTGAGTATAAACTGGATTTAAGTAAGGCAGAATTGCATAAAGTTGTCAGTCTCTCTCTTTCTCTGTCTGCACTCAGTCTGTCTCCTCTCTGTCAGGAGTTAGGCAGAATGTTTTATCATGAACCCTCTGGAATTGTGGTTGATCATTGGGTTGATCAGAGTTCCTCAATTTTCTTTTTTCTTTTTTTTTTTAAATTTTGTTTTCATTAGCCAGGATTTGCCTTCTCATCCTTCCATCTCTTATCACCCCCACTGAGAGCACAAGAAAAACAAAATCAGTTACAAACATGTAGAAGCAATCATATAAATTTCCACATTGGCCATGTTTAAAAACACGTGCCTTGAGAAGTCTGTATCTTGAGCCCCTGACCTCTGTTATGAGATGGGTAACTTGCTTCATAATGAGTCCTCTAAAATGTTTGTTGTTCATTGTATTTCAGAGTTCTTAAGTCTTTTAAAGCTACTCTTTATTATATTATTATACAAAGTATTCTCTTGATCCTATTCATTTCAGTTTGTAGGAATCTTTCCTAGTTTGTCTGAACCTTCCTTTTTGTCATTTCATATGGAACTATTATATTCCATCACATGCCAAAATTTGATCAACCATCCACCAACCAATGAGCATCCTCAGTTTCTGGTTCTTTGCCACAAGAAAAGAACTGCTCTAAACTTAATTGTACAGGTCCTTTCCCTCTTCTTTTAACCTTTTAGGGCTATCAAATCTTAGGCCATTCTAATCTATTTTCTTGGGTAATAGCTGGTTGCCTGGACCATTTCTTTGTGCATTGATTCTTTTAGAATGAGAACCAACATTGAGACTTAGGAGCATGATTTTGGTCAGGCTCACGAATCCCTCAACAGTCTTTGGCTGTTATATCATTTGGTTTTAATAAGACCCCACTGTTAACATCAATTATGTGTGTGACTCTTTATTTCTGAAAACTTCATTCTAGACTTGTGGAAGGAATATAATTTTTATCTTGGGAGGTTGATAGAAGGAAGGGCATTTCAGGAATAGGGAATTATGTCAGCAAAGGTGAAGAGAGGTAAAGCATGGTCTATGCCCAATAGATTGTAGTTCAATTTCAGTGGAACATATAGAATGTGAAGGGGAATAACGTGAATAGGCTTGAAAGGCAGGTTGGAGCAAAGTTGTAGAGGGTAGAGACTTGCATGCCAGTCTAAGAATCTTAGATTTTATTCACTAGACAATGGGGAGATATTAATGATCTATAAGTAGAACAAAGACATGATTAGCACTATATATTAGGAAATTAACTAAATAGTGATATTTAGGATGGATTGGAGGGGAGAACGGCTAGATAGAGGCAGTGAAGTTGATAAGATAATTATAGTTGTTTAGATGGGAGGACTTGATCTAGGTTAGAAACAATGGTGCTAGAGTAGAGGCAATGAAGATCTCATCCCAATTCTTCCCCAGCCCATTGATCATGATTTCAGAACATTTCTTGTTCTATTTCTATCTGTTGTCATTATCACTCACTTCCCACCTCTAATCCCCATAAAAAGGCATAGAGACAATTGGAGAAACTTTGATTTAACATAAAGAAGAATCTCTAATAATAAGGAAAGAGAAAAGGGGCAAGGTTCTATTTTTGGTATCATTTATATACTAGAATCCAATTGGCTTCCTAATCTATCTACTTGGCTCAATATGACAAGAAACAGAGATTTGGATCCTCATAGCACTGGAGTATCTCTTATGAAAAGGCAAATGTTGAACAAAACATTTGCCACCAGTGTGGGTGGGAGTGCTGTTTTTGTGGTTCAAAAATGGCAAGGCTTATTATGAATGTTGTAGTTTAAACTGTTAAATCAAATAAGATGGTAAGTATTTTCTTGCCAAAAAAGGGAAAATGCAATTAGTGTTCCATGTTCAAGTTGGAGATTTAAGATAAACTGTCAGATTTTCCCTCTTCTCTCTTGGTGTACTACAAAGCTCAGAGAAGAAATCTTTTATTCCCCCTTCTACAGGAGGGAGAGATGAATTGTCCTATCCCTGAAAATCCCATTGAGTGTGTAGCTTTGTGGGTTTGTGATAGCTAGACTGTCAACCTTAGGGAATCAGGTTGGTTATTAATGCTAATGTTATATAAAAATATTCCATTAGAAATCAATAAAAGACAAGCAAGAAATACAAGAATAAATGAATTAAAAAGGAATAAAAAGAATAGGGTATGATCTAGCTGGAGTGGATGTACCTTGTGGAATCATTTTCATAAATAAGAGGATTAGAAAGGGGAGAAAAAGCAGGGGAATGATAATTAGACCCTGGATCAAGTTAGTATGAATAAATAACAAGTTCATAGAATTTTAGACCTGGAAGGGGCCTTAGAGATCTGATAATCCAACTCTTGTCATTTTGCAGGTATAAACCTTGAGGCTCAAAAAGGTTAAATAACTAAACTTAATCATATGGCTTTGTATATTGTAGTTGAATAAGAATTGAATAATTAGATTGGACTCTAGATTAGAACCCATGTCTCCTGGCTACCAATCTAATTCCCCATGTTAGACTTACTGTACATAAAATAAAAATGAAACCCAAGTAGACCTTCTTTACAATTGAAATTAGGGTGGATGGCTCAGTGGATTGAGAATTAAGCCTAGAGAGATGGGAGGTCCTTGGTTCAAATCTGGCCTCTGACATTTTCTAGCTGTTTGATCCTGGACAAGTCACTTAACTCCCATTGCCCCTTACCACTCTT
Source organism: Gracilinanus agilis (assembly GCF_016433145.1). NCBI lineage: Eukaryota > Metazoa > Chordata > Mammalia > Didelphimorphia > Didelphidae > Gracilinanus > Gracilinanus agilis. The sequence goes on along the minus strand of NC_058132.1, from coordinate 598,657,327 downwards.
CTGCCTAGGAACCAATACACAGTATTTAAGATAAGGGTTTTTAAAATACAATTGAAGTTAGGTTATCCGGGTGACGATAAAAGGAGAAATATATTTGGCAAAACCATAGTTGTTGATTGAGTTTTCATTACAGTAGTAGCCATTGTTGAAAAACTGCTACTGGGTCAGAAAAAAATTGGCTTAGGAAACTCTGAAGGCAAGTTTGTGCTCATTCATCCCTCAGTCTGTATCAGCATTACAGAAGCCAAGAAAACTGATCTAATCTTGAACTGCATTGTAAAGCATGATGTCCAGAAATACAGAGGTGATAGCTCTATTCTACTCTGGCCAGGCTACCACTGGAGGATTATTTTCAATCTGAGAAACCACATTTTAAGAATATTAATGAGTACAGCTAGGTAGCACAGTGGAGTTAGGAGGTCTAGAGTTTAAGAGGACCTGAGTTCAAAGCTGGCCTCAGATACTTCCTAGCTATGTGATCCTGGGCAAGTCACAACCCAATTGCCTACCCATTACTTCTCTTTTGCCTTAGAATCAGAAGATAAGGGCATTAAAAAAGAAGGAGGAGGAGGAAGAGGAGAAAGAGAAGAAGGAGGAAGAGGAGAAAAAGAATGAGTTGGAGGAGGAGGAGGAGAATGGGAAGAAGAAGAAGAAGAAGGAGAAGGAGAAGGAGAAGGAGAAGGAGAAGGAGAAGGAGAAGGAGAAGAAGAAGAAGAAGAAGAAGAAGAAGAAGAAGAAGAAGAAGAAGAAGAAGAAGAAGAAGAAGAAGAAGAAGAAGAAGAAGAAGAAGAAGAAGAAGATGATGATGACGATGACGATGATGATGATGATGAGGAGGAGGAGGAGGAGGATATCTCCAGAGGAGAGAAACTAGGGTGACAAGAGGCCCCTGAGTTCATGGCATATGAGGACTTCCTCAATTTTGGACAAAGGAAACTATGGGAATGGTAGCTCTTTTTAAGTATTTGAAAAACTTTCATGTGGAAAATGGCTAAGATGTGCCATACTGAATTCTAAAAATTAGAACTATCTGAAAGTAGAACAAGCTACTATCAGGTTTCAGTGGGCTTTTTTTCCTTGGGACTCTTCAAACAGGGATGTAGATAACCATTTGTCAGATCTATTGTAAAAAAGAAGCTTTTTCATGTTTCAAGGGACTCTGAAAGGAGTCCCTTCTAACTCTGAAAAGTCTTCTTCTGTGATTTATCTTGAAGAATGTCCCCTAGCCCAACTAGTAACTTGATTTGACATTTTAAAAAAGGTATTTTTTCCCCTAAGGCTATGTCTTCCTTTTTTGCTCATACTTGGAATACAGGCGCTATTCATTGACTCTATTCTGCCATTGATTGATCATCTTGGAAATTTTGATCTATGCCTTTTCTGACCTGGGTTGGTTTGTCCCTCCTTAGGTACCTTAGGGACCTATTTCTCCAACTTCAGAAGCCTCATCATATTAATACCCAACTTAATGCAGGCAACCTATTGGCTTAGTCCTCTCTGTAGGTTTAAGTGATCTATCAGCCTCTGCCTTCCTGGGAGATGGGTTTATAGATATGTGCTACCATGCCTGGCCAGAATAGAATTTTAACCTGCAGTTCAATGATCCCTAGGTATCTTTGGACATATTTCAGGGTGGTCCATAAATTTGAATGGGGAAAAATTATTTATTTTTGCTAACTTCTATCAGAAATTTAGTTTTTCCTTTAATTATATGAAACATTATTTTGAGAAGGGATCCATAGGCTTTACTTTTCTATCAAAGGGAACCATGAAATAAAAAAGATTAAGAACCCCTGACAATAAAAATAATAGGTTGGGTTTATTTTAGGACTTTTCTTGACCCCGGTTGTTGTCTCCATTCTATTCAGCATATTTAGTTTTAATGGACTTCCAAGGAAACATGGTTCTCCTTGTGGCCTCATCACTACCTCTGAAGATTTTCACACTTCCCTGTAAGCTCCTGGCCTGAACATAGTACAGTGAACCAATAACTTTGCCCATGTTCTGATCTGAGTGGGATGGCTTTGTATGAGTCCAAAAGATTTCCACTGATTATATGACAGCAAAGAAATGTTTTGGCAGGAACCCGTTTGGGCATTAAAATGCTGGAGCCCATATGTTGCTGTTAATTCCCTGCCAAAATGATGTTGTTTTTGTTTAAGTTAGCAAGAGTATAAATTTGAAATCCTGAATGAAGAGACTTTAGCTTAGGGATACTTAGAAGTCACAGAAACATGCCAATAGGAGTGAATCTAGAAAAGAGCATTAAAAATGATGAATTTATTCTACAAACATTTATTGAATGCTTCCCATGTGAAAGGTGATGAGTAAGGCCCATTCTCTCAAGGAATGAAGAAGCTAGCCTGGAAGTATATTGCCAGGAGTATCATGTCAGCAGAATGGAATAAAAACATAAGAGAAGTATAAAGAAGACCCACACAGAATGGGATTGATTGTGCTGCCCACTCTGGACGAGAGCAGTTTCATTGGCTATTTTCAAGAGAAGAGAGTCAGTGGTACTCAACTACTCCAAGCTCTTTATGCATACTTTTGATGATAAACAAAAGACTAGCAATGTACAAAGGAAGGAGAATTTGCTTCTATAATGAAGGGGTCCATAGAAAGGGAGGAGACTCGGGCTTTAGAGAGGAGGTAGTACTTGAGCTGAGCCTTGAAGGTCAAGTAGAATTTTAATTGGCAGTGATGTGAAGAGGGGCATCCAGGTCCTGGGATCATTATCAGCAAAGTCACAGAGCTAGGAAAGCATAGGTTTTATTTAGGGAATGGTAAATCCAATTTTGCTAGAGCTTAGAATTCTTGGAGGGATGGGAGGTTGGAAAGATAGCTTGGAGGCAAAATTGTAGAGGGCTTTGAATACTAAATAAATGAGTCTGCATGTTATTAAGTAGGTAATAAGATGCCACTGATGATTTTTGAGCAGTGAGTAAAGTGATCAGACCGGTACATTAGAAATATTTATATTTATACAACAGTAAGTTAAATTAAAGGGAAAAAGAGACTAAGGACAGCTCAAGAGTAAGGCAAGCTTCTCGAAGGCAGTCTTTTGCCTCTTTTTTATCCCCAGAGTTTAGCATAGTGCCCAGCACATACATAGTAGGCATTTAATAAACATTTTTTGTTTGATTGATTAAGAGAAAATGAAGCCTGAAGTAGGTAATATCAGTTATGGAGGTAGGAGGAGAATCAAGAGAGTGAACAAATTTCAAGAAAGCAGGAATGATCAACAGTATCAAATGCTTCAGAAGGAAGGATTCTTATTGGCTAAGGGGAATCCTGTGTGTTTTTGAGAATAGACTGAAGATGCAAGAAAGGGAAAGGGGAAAGGGAATGATTGATGGAATCAATCAGGTATTCTTGGGATGGCAGGCAACTAAAGGAAATATACAAACACCTATAAATCCTTAAAAAGCATAAAGAATGGAAGATGGAGATGAGTGACATAAAGTAATACAAAGATGAAATTATATCTTATTCTGGGAAAGAGTTCTGAAAGTCTATTGCACGTTACTTGGTGACTCTGATTCTGTTTAAGTATTTCCCTCAATTCCAATCCCTTCTCTACCTCAAAAACAAAAACAAATAATAAAAAAAAAAACACCTTGCTGCTTCATTTAGTATTTCTTCTTTTGGGACTTCTGATTCCTGTAAGTTTTCTGTGATCTTTGCCATAGGTCTTGACTGCAACTTAGATTTTGTCACTTTCTAACAAACATAGTGATCTACCCAAACATACTTGGTTTTCATTGACCAAAATGGTTAGAATTTATGATTTTTCCTTAATAAAGTGTAAACTTTCATATTTGAGGTTATCTGGCTGTCTAATTGGCCCATTGAGGATCCTGAGATACCATTATTAGGGAAGGGAGGGATGGAGGGTGTGTGTGTGTGTGTGTGTGTGTGTGTGTGTGTGAGAGAGAGAGAGAGAGAAAGAGAAAGAGAGAGAGAGAGAGAGAGAGAGAGAGAGAGAGAGAGACAGACAGACAGACAGAGAGAGAGACAGAGAGAGAGAGAGAGGAAGTCTGTACAACCATGTATGTCTTTGGGACAGAGGGGATTAGTTCTTGAGCCAAGTGGGATACTGCAAAATAAGAACCCAAAGTAGGTGATTGGCAATGATGGAGTAATGGAATAGTTTCTTATTCTAGTGTTCCTGAATTCAACAAAGGAATTCCTGGACCAAAGAGGGCACTTCTTAGAACAAATAGGAGTCAAAGAACAAAAAAGGACAGTCATAATATGCAGGAAGATCAAGCATAGGCTATTAATTTTCTATACCTTTTCTATAAATTGTGTCAATTATACAGGTTTAGGGAAAGACTACGACTGTCTAGCAATACTGAGTACTTTTCCTTTATTTAAAAAATTTTTTTTAAACCCTTATCTTCCATCTTGGAGTCAATATTGTGTATTGGCTCCAAGGCAGAAGAGTGGTAAGGGTAGGCAATGGGGGTCAAGTGACTTTCCCAGGGTCACACAGCTGGGAAGTGTCTGAGACCAGATTTGAACCTAGGACTTCCCGTCTCTAGGTCTGACTCTCAATCCACTGGGCTACCCAGCTGCCCTCAGTACTTTTCCTTACAAGGGACCTCAGTCCCCAGGGTGGTACTAGACATCTAGAGGACTCTGTATACACCCCTGAAAGAGGCAGATGTTCCCAAAGGAGGTGACTCCTTGATACTTTCATCTCAAAGGGAATAACTCTATTTCAGATGACTATATAGGTCTCTGGAATGAGGGGTCCCCCCAGGAGAATAGGGGAGTTGCCTAGTCTATTTTCAAACTCAACTGGGAATTTTGTTGTTGTTGGTTTGTTTGTTGGGTTAAATGAAGCCAGTCTTGATTTCAATGGCTTGTTAGCTTGAATGCTTCTGTGGGAACTGAGGGCGTCTCATACCCTTTGATGTAGAGAACTAGATGCCAGTCAAATTCTTATTCATGGGGGAATATCTCCATGGGACAAGTGCTAAAATTACAGATTGAGAAGCTCCCAAGATTGAACTTTTAGCTTTGTAAATGCAAAGTGTTGGATTATAGGTCATAATTTGCAAAGGTAATTAATAGGATAATTCTTGAGGGAATGCAATAACATACAATTCTGGAAGATCTGAGAATTAAAAGGGAAACATTAATATAAAGTCGTAACTATATTTGGGCATTTGAAGCATTTGGGGATACCTGAATCCCACTTGAACATCATATTTTCCTCCAATCAGTTACTTGGATTTTTAAAGTCCCCATTACTATTTTTGTGATCTCATCAGCACAAAATTCCTACTTGTAGCAATGTATCATCAAAGGATACTGTGGTTCTCTAGTGGTAGATAGTATTATCTCATCACCTCACAATGCCTTTTTGTCTATGTAATTCTTTTTTTTTTTTAATAAGCCATTATCTTCTGTCTTAGTACCAATTGCTAACAAAGAAACTAAATAAAACCCATATTGCCTCAAGGAGAGTCCTGACACATGTATCTGACTTCATGACTGCCAATTACAAAAACTCATTTTTTTGAGTATTTGAAGAAATGGTAAGCCAAAAGCAACAATATGTTGCCCCATATAAAACTCAAAACAGGCTATATGTTTTCTTTCTTATTTTTTCAGCTTTTCATTTTTATTTTTATTTTGAATATTTTCCCATATTTACATGTTTCATGTAGGCTTTTATGTTTTAAAAGCTAAAATGAAAGGAAAAAGAGCTTTAGATTAGATTTTGTAGGCACCCTTCTCTTTGGAATTTGTAATTTATGGAATATTTTCACAAAACACATGAGGCATCTTGGGAAGTTCAGGTTTCTGGTTCTTCTACTTTAATCCTACTGCCTCTTCCACATTCCAACTATGTTTTGGTTTTCCCACTAAAATGTAAGATCCTTGAGGGAAGAGGTTTGGCTTGCTTGTGTTGTATCCTCAGCACTGTGTGTGTGTGTGTGTGTGTGTGTGTGTGTGTGTGTTTGTATACTGAATAAATGCATTTTCATTATTCATTCATTTACATGATGCTATTATGGACTACTTACAGCATTGTAGGTACTCTCCTCCTCCTCCAGGGGCAAGGTTCAACCAACCACTTTTCATCAAAAGGGAGCCAAGTGCTGAGTAGAAGAGAGGTTGGGCTTGTGGAAGGAGCTTTATGCTAAGTCATGAAGAGGGTAAGTGAGTTTCTGAGATTCTGCCTAGTTCTTACATCCCATGATTCTGCTCTGTGACTTCAGAAGCTCCCTTTGTCTAGTTTTTTTGCACCTTGACAGAGGGAGCCCTTGGGGAAGTAGCACAGGAAGAAATGACTACTAAGTTGCTCAGCTGGTTTTCCCTGGGTGGTTCAAAGAGTGTCTCTGATACTGTTTCCCAAAAGAGAGGCTCCAGAAATGCTCTAAGCACAGGCAGCACCTTTGGTTCATGAGATAATGAAGACTTCTTTGTTTGGGAAGACAGTCTTCACCTCTTGGCATATTTCTTTTCTTTTTTAAACTCTTAACCTTCCATTTCAGAATTAGAACTAAATATCAGTTTTTGTTGCCATTTTTCCTCTCTGTAGCCATCCTATATGTCAATCAGTTAGACAATAAGCATTTATTAGGCACCTACCATATTTGAGATGCTGTACTAAATGTTGGAGATGCAAAGAAAGACAAAACATCTCTGTTCTCAATGGAGACCAGAGGAAAACAACTATATACAAACAAGATATGTATCAGATAAATTGAAGATACTCAATAGTGGGAAAGCTTCATTTATATGTTGAATCTTCTATTTGTATGTACGCCTCCTGAGGGCATGGACTGTTTGTGTTTTAACTTTTTTCTGGTATCCCCAGAATTTAGCACAGAACCTGGTACATAGTAATTAATTTTTGAAATGCTTATTGAATTACTGATTGACTACTATACAATGGAATAATAATTCCTACACTACCAACTTCACCAGTCCTAAGAATCAAAATGAGATTATATATGAAAAGTACTTTTTAAACTACAAAGTGCTAAATAAAGGTAGTTGTTGTTATTGCTATTCAGAATTGAAAGACTTCTATAAAACAGGCTGGGCAAATTCCCATAAGCTTGGTAACTAGGCATTGTTTCCAGGGGAAACATTTCATCCTTTCCTTTTTCTAATGCTCTCTTCCATTAAAAATAGCAGATTGCTTTCATAGGTTAGCAGACCCTGTGCTCAGACATGCTCAAGTGCCCCTCAATTCCACATTCCTGCAGCCAAGGTCAAAAGTCTAAGATACATTAAAATTAGAAGGTGTACTTGAACCCTGTAGTTCAATGGAATGAATTTATATTAGACATGGGGCTGAGCTATCATAAGCAGGGTTGCAATGCATATAATATTGTTATATTATGTTTTAATAATAATATAATTATATAACCATACTCTTTAGCAATAATTAACATTTACAAAGCACTTTATTTGTAATCTCCTTGATCCTCAAAATAATTCTGTGAGGTAGGTGCTATTATTATCCCCATTTTATAGATAGATGACTGAGTCTGGAAGGGCTTGGGATTTGCCCAAGATCACATAGCTAGTTAGCACTCGAGGGGTAGAGTTCCAGTTGAGATCTTTTCTGACTTCAAAGCCAACATTTTCTATTGTGACACCTATTGCCTTAGTAAAGTTGGGGTTGACATTTGTTTTGTGGCAAGATACTCTTCTTGGTCCCCAAACACCAACTTCACATAACTCTTGCCACACTGACACATATTCTGTCCTTCTAAGTTGTTTCATGAAGTCAAGGAATTGCCCTCCTGGCTCCAAACAAGGTTGGCACAGTAAGTCTATATTAACATGTTCAGATTCCTGTCAAAGTATTTATCAGAGCATTTTCCAACTCAATAATCTGCAGAGGGGGTATGACACAGAACAAAGATTTGTTGGGGAAAGAGGAGGAGGAGACAATTTTGTTGGAGAAGGCCAATCAAATTGGAGATGGGTGACTAGACAGTAACATAAGAAGTTGAAGGAACACAGATGCGTGTGTGTGTGTGTGTGTGTGTGTGTGTGTGTGTGTGTGTGTGTGTGTTCCCTGGGCTTTGGGAACAAATATTTTCTGGGTCTTGGGTAACCATGGCTTAAAAAATCCCAGCAAAACTCATCTACTGGGAGCCAAGCAGACAATGATTCTTTTTATAACTAGCTAGGTTTATTCTTGGGCAGTGTGGACAGTCCTTTGCCAGGCTACTGGGAAAAGCCTTTCCAGCTTAATGGACACCTCCACAGTTTGCCCTCTATTGGCATAGCCTTTAAGAACCCAGGGGTTGGGGAGAGCTAGGATGTTCAGTTGGCAGAGAGCTAGACCTGGTAATGAGAAGGTCCAAGTTCAAATATGGTCTCAGACACTTCCTAGCTTTGTGACTCTGGGCAAGTCACTTACCCCCCATTGCCTAGCCCTTACCACTTTTCTGCCTTGGAACCAATATACAGTATTAATTCTAAGACAAAAGATGAGGGTTAAAAAAAAAGAATCTAGGGGTTATTTATTTATTTGTTTACACCTTATTCATTCATTTATCTGTTTTTGTGTGTATGTGTGTTTTCTTGTTTATTTATTAATTTGATTTAGCTTGAGAGGGTGTGCTGATGATCAGCTTTGCCTGTTTGCCCCAATTATGAGAAGGGATTGACCTTGGTCTCAACGATGCTGGAGAATGCCTTTAGGTGAAGGAGGGAGATTCACCTTGGTGACTCAGATATGCTTTTGAATCAATGCTATGCACAAAGTCAGAAGAAAATTGGGAGGATGGAGGGGACGGGGAAGGAGGTAGCCAGGTATGGCATACACTGGGAGGTGTGTGTGTGGGGGGGTTGTCAGGGCCAGTTATTCCTGAGGAAATGTTGGTTGTGCCTGGTTAAGGAGCTCACATTTTCCTTCGTCTGCTGTCTGGTGATCAAGAAGGAGAGAGTTCTTAGTTGCTTAGGGGTTGGGAGCTACACTGCTTCTCTAGAGAACAAGGATCTGGCAAATTCCTCTTGGAACAGGACTCAGCATGACTGGTTTTCTTTTTGACAGTCAGTCAATGACCTCAGCTAAATGCCCCACAGCCCTGCAGAGAGCCCTAGGCTTCTGGGAGGAGACAAAAGAAAAGGAAGACCTGATCCTTGATCTTTATGAGTTTATGGCTGTATAGCTAAAAATATACATGAAAAGAGATTCGTGCATGTGAAATTCACATTTAAACATGTTAAAATTCAGATGCTGAATTTTCCTTTTAATTTAATTCAGAGATATGATTGAATTAATTGATTATAGGATCAAAGATTTAGAGTTAGAAGAGGTCTCAGAGGTCACTAAGTCTAACTCTCCCATTTTTCTGATGGGGAAACTGAGGCCCAGAGAGGTTGCTTGACTTGCCTATGGTCACACAGCCAGTAACTGAGGCAAGGAACTGAACTCAGGTATTCAACTCAAATAGAAACTAGGTCACAAAGTCAATCTTAAGGATCCTTGCAGGTGCATATTAACTTTAAAAAATTAACATTATGTTTTATTGTATTTTTATTTATTTTGTTAAATATCTGGTAAATACATTTTAATCTGCTTCAGGGCATTCAGGAGTGTTGCCAGTGGCCAGTTGCCTAGTGTTTGACACCTCTGCTCTTAACTACTATTCTAAAATGCTTCTCTAATTCTTAAATTGAACTTGAAAAAGTAATGTCGTTTAAAAGTGGTAGTGACCCAAATTTTACATAGCAATCATTTCCTTTCCATATGCCCCAAATACAAGAAGGCTTCTTCTGTTAGCTTGGGAAATGTTCAGTCAATGACTTTTCCTTTGTTTTGATCTTGGATGGGGATTTATTGAAATTCAACAAAAAAGATTCATCCAATAGCACAAGATAGAGATAGTTACAGATAGTACTTTTTTTTGTAAAACTAGTCTTCATTTTGGAGCATATGAGGTCTTCAGGGAAGATTCACTCCTCTGGTGTGGGGGGTTGCTAAGCTCTTTTCAAAGCTGCTCATCCACTTTCACCCAACTCTTACCTATGGCTCCAAAAAGCTATAGCATGTATTTTGGCACACTCTGGTTAAAGCCATCTTGGCAGATGGGCTAAACTAGGTTGAGGGTAACTGACAGGCCTGAAATCCTTTGATGAGTTAGAGGAATGTCTACTCCAAGCCTGTGAAGACTTCTTTTGGTGGAATGGGCAGATGAGGACAATATATGCCCATAGTCATGAAAGTGACTGAAACGGTAGTTGTGGAACACTTAGAGCTTTGTCAGATATCAAAGATGCCAAGGTCATCCACTGCATCCTGGCTATCTCCAGTTGTCTTGACTTTTGTCTTGTCATTGGACTTTGATGACTCTGGAAAATAGAGTGAGTCTGATGACTTTATACAACTCCTTCTCACTTAAATCACATTCACTACCCAATAAAGTCATCACCATGTGATATTGCTGGTCCTCTTTGAAAACAAAGGATGAATGACTTCCACAAAAAGTCTTCATTTTATACCAATTTTTGAACTAGGCATGTAGAATAAAAATACTGAGTGGACATATAAAATAGAAAAAAAAATTCATAGAAACTATTTAGAGATAAATGCTGTCACTTTTCCACCATGTTTATGTTTATAGTTTGTGAACTGATGTCATTAGTCTCAATTGATATGCAGATGAAATATTCTTGCACTAAATGAGGTTATAATGAAAATACCTAATTAAAAAAATTTCTAGTCTCAATCAATATTCAATTCAATGAGTTTCCTGTACAAGAGGGTTCTTTAAATTGAAGATTTGAACTGTATCACAAAACAAATTTATCATCACCGAAAACTTAAAGCTGACTGGTGTCTATGGCAGAACTTCTGAATCTTTTTGTTGTGTCATAAATCCCCTTGGCAGTTGAGTGAAGCCTAGGGACACTCTCTCAGAATGATGTTTTAAAATGTGTCAATCAAAATATATAGGATTACAAAGGAAATGAATGTGTAAGCTTAAAACTTAATATACAATAACTCCAAGTATTATATTTAATAAGATTTATTAATAATAACTTGAAGTAAAGGAAAATAAAGAGCTAGAGTAAAGAAGGAGCTAACCCAGCTGTGGTCATGAGAGAAGAGAGTGAGGGCGGGGTTACAGCAAACTTTTATGTACAATACATAAGGATGCTATGTGATGAAGGGAAAAGGATTTTTGGAGATGAAGTCCAAGGGTTCAAGATTTCTAATTACACAAATTATATGCTAAAATAGTCATCAAAATATTTTTAAAGACTAAGTTCAAGGACTCCAGATTAAGAACTCTGAGTATACAATATAAAAGCCTATCTTGTCTTTCCCTTGTACTGTTGTATCTGATTCATTTTGAAAGGTAGGATCATTTAAGTGCCACCTAAAGATGGAACCCAGACCTAGTCTCTTATACCAGTCCTGTCTAATTTTGACCCTAATACCATATTTTCCTATAGTCCTCACCACCACCACCATCATCATTGTGAATAATAATAATGGCCAGCATTTACCTAGCACTTTAAGGTTTGTAAAACACTCTATAAATATCTTATTTAATCTTCACAACTCTGTAAGACAGGTACTATATTATTATTTCCATTTTACAGATGAGGAGACTAAAGCAGAGAGAAGTCAAGTGAATTTTCCAGGGTCACACACTTCAGGTCTTCCTGACTCCAAAGTACTCTATCCACTGTGTGACTTGTTTTCTTGTTTTTATTAATTTTATTTAGTTTAGGAGTATGCTGATGATGATTTGCCTCCTTGACCACATTATGAATGGCTGATCTTGGTCTTAATTATGCTGAAGGAGGTCTTTAGGTGGGGAGAGATATTCACCTTGGCGACTCAGATATGCATCTAGGTAGTTTAGTAGATAGCTTGCTAGAGTTGCAGTCAGGATAGACTGGAGTTCAAATCTAACCTTAGTCACTTTCTAGCTATATAACCTTAGGTAAGGCACTTAGGCACTTAATCCTAATCTCTGTTTGCCTTAATCCACTGAAGAAGGTAATGGCAAAATCATTCCAGTGTTTTTGCCAAGAAAACTCCATGAACAATGGTCCATAAGATCCCAGAGTCAGACGTGATGAAATGACTACACTAACAACTTAGGTGCAAAATTAGGTTCCTTCCTTGTTCCCTTGTGATCTGGTCCCTGACTGGCATAACAACCTTCAAGGGACTTTGTTTTTCTGGTCTTGAATACCATTCTCCATGTAATTCAATCCTTAAAACAGGCTTATGATTCTCCTCCATCCATCTACTAGCTTACTACCTTCTGTCAATTGCTTGACTCACCTCTGTTTGGAAAAATCTTAGACTAAGTTTAAACTCTGGCAAATTCTTGGAAAACCTGTCAATTCAATACCTTTCTATTTTTAACTTGTGCTGTTCCTGCTTTAATGCTGTACTAGATCCTCTCTTGTTTTCTGGAATGATTGGGAAATGGGTATGGATTTTATACAGAAAATCCACCTGACCCCCTTAATGGCATATTTTGTCTAGCTTTTGGGTCATGCCCTAGCAGATGATTAATACTTGGGGGATTTATTCCCAAAATACAGTCCATTGTCATTGTCTTCTTTTTTTTTAAAACCTTACTTTCCATTTTAGAATCAAAGCTGTGTATTGGTTCTAAGTCAGAAGAGGAGGAAGAGCAGGGCAAGGGGGAGGTTCAGTGACTTGTTCAGGGTCACACAGCTAGGAAGTGCCTAAGATCAGATTTTAACCCAGGGTCTCCTCTCTCTAGGCCTGGCTGTCAATCTAGTAAACTACCTAGCTGTTCCTCCATTGTCTTCTTAATAAATAGAGTAGGGAAGGAGGAGTGTGTGGGTTGAGAAGACGAGGCCGACTTGGGAATTTTCAGTGTTGGCTGTTGCTAGAATGACACAGAAAAGGTATGGTTAAGGTCTTCAACTCTAAGTTTTACTGTATTTTTAGCCCATATTTGTGTGAGATGAATCTCAGACTGACCCTGAGACTTATGTTCCCACACATTCATCAGTGAACCAACTCTTAGTCATGCCTTTATAGAATCAGTCATAAAATCTTATAATGTCTGGTATTTGTGGTGCTTTATAATTGGATGCTCTTAACAACACTGTGAGGTAAGTGCTACATGCACTGTTACTTCTCTGGGGATAGTGAATGGAATATTGGATTTAGAGTCAGGAAAGCCCGAGTTCCAATCCCAATTCAGCCTGCTGTTTGGTCCTGGGCAAAAGTCACTTAGCCTTTCTTAACCTCAGTTTCCTCATCTGTAAAAGTGAGGGTAATATTTGTTCAGTCATTTTTAAATCGTGACCCCCATTTGGGGTTTTCTCTGCAGATACTAGAGTAGCTGGCCATTTCCTTATCTATCTCATTTGATAGATGAGGAACTGAGGGCAAACAGGGTGAAGTGACTTAGCCAGGGTCACAAGCTAGCAAGTGTCTGAGACCAGATTTGAACTCAGGAACATGAGTCTTCCTGACTTCAGGCTTGACACTCTATCCACTATGCCACTTAGCTGTCCAGGGGTAATACTAGCACCTACCAAATTAGCTCACATATGTGAAGTGCTTGGCAAACCTTAAAGTGCTATTAAAATACTAGCAATCCCCTTAAATATTTTTTAAAGGAAATTGATTTTCAAAGAGGTTAAGTGATTTTCCCAAGATTATGGAACTAGTGATATCATATAGAACTAGTGATAGGAAGAATCTGAACTCGTCTTCCTGTTTGTAGGTATAACACTCTATCCATTGGGCTGGACTTAGATTTGGAAGGGACCTAAGAGGAGACCTAGTCCAACTTTCTACCCAACTCAGGAATCCTGTCAATAGCATCCTTGACAGGGAGAATTCTAGGTTCTATGTTGCACCATTGTAGTGATGGAGAATTTGTTCCTCCTGAAATAGATATTCCAATTTTTTTTGGACAAGTCTAATTATCAGCAAAGTTCTTCCTTGTTTTCAGCTGAAATTTCCTTCCCTGTAATTTCTACCCAGGGTTCCTAGTCCTCCCCTATGGAGTCAAGCAGAATAACTCTAATAATCCCTTTTCCCTGTGACATCCTTTCAGGTATTTGAAGACAGCTAAAATGTCCCTTTTAAGTCTTCTCTTGTCAATCTAATGACTTCTAGTTCTTTAATTGATTTTCAATAAAGCAGAGATTTGAATTCTGTGATATTATGGTCTCTTTCCTCTGAACATATCGTATTTGTCATTGTCCCTCTCTAATGTGGTACCCAGAATTGAAAATGCTCCAGATGTACTCTGGTTATGGGTTAGCCAGTGCACTTGTTATGTTTCCATTTTTTGGAGTTTATCCTTACTTGTTTATGGTTTTTTGTTGAAGGTTTCCTCACTGTCTTTATTTTTATATTCAGTCCATTCCTCACTTGGGATCACAGAATTGGGACTGTGAGAGACCTTTGTGATTATTGATTCCAATCCTCTTATCTTAGAGAGGAAGAAAATGAATCCCAAAGAAATTGTCCAAGGTCACACAGCTAGTAAGTAGCAAGGCCAAGATTTGAACTTAGGTCTACTGACTCCAAATTCAATACTCTTTCAATTGTACCTTTCTTAGACTATTGTCTACTGGTCTTCCACACTGGCTGTTTATATTGGCTCTGGTAGGTAGGAACTGGCATAATGAGTCACTAGAAATCCCCTTCGACTTGAAATTAACCCATTAATCAACTACCTGGATAGTAGCAAAGGGATAATAAATGCTATCAATTGATTGACCTATGAACATTAGTAAAGTTGAAAGGCATAAAGAATATTTCCTCATATAATTTTTTTAAAAACCTTTTCTTTCTGTCCTAGTAACAACTCTTAAGATAAAAGGGCAAGGGCAAGGCAAACTAGGTGAAGTAACTTGCCCAGAGTCAGATACCTAGGAATTGTCTGAAGCCATTTCAACTCCCATTGGTCCTCCCTACTCCAGTTCTTGTATTTAATCCCCTGAGCCATTTAGCTGCTCCTATCATCTTTCAAGTAACTATAAAACCACCTCGGATCTTCTAACCAGCATTTCTCCATATTGTCTACCATGATATTAGGAGAAATTTTGTCAGATGCCTTGCTCAAATACCCCAAGAAAAGGTGTTGGTGTCATTCTGCTTTCCTACCATTTCTAGTAATCTTATCAGAAAAGGAAACAAGTTTAATTTGGGATGACAAATTCCTAGTGAACCCCCATTCTATTTCAGTCCTATTGTAGAGGACTATTGAGGTGCTAGTTGAGGCACCAAATTTTACATCAAAAGGCCAGGAAATGACATGGTGCTATGCATATAAGCTAAGGCTTTGACATTACCAGGGATATCATTGAGATAGACTCCTAATCCAAGGTGAATAGGAGAGACCATGATAGCAGAAGTGGTAGGAGAGACTATGAGAAGAGGTTTTGGTAGGGAATTTCCCAGTCTTATCTGAACCCCCATATTTAAATACTTCTTATGGCCCCACCAGCAGAAACAAAAGAATCCTTTTATACCACTTTAGTGCAGGTTGTATTCTTCACTGGGGTATTTGAATATCCAGAAGTTCCCAGAGAAGTCTCCTAGATCAATAGACTGTTACTGGTGACATCATGGTAGCTGACTTTCTGTTTTGTCCTGCTCACCAATTTTTTCACTCTGGCATTGTTTCAATAAGATAAAAACTTGATTGTTTTTAAGTGTTGGGAGACAGAAAGTTCCTCCACACATTCATATCTAATTGGGAAACTTGTTATTATATATCCAGTTTGCTAGAAAAAGTTGTTTTTTGTCTGACTACAAAATGTGATTTGCTTAAGTATTAACAGAATAAAAAAGCATCCAATATCTCTCCTGCTAGCTCATACTCTACAAAGTTCCCAAACTGATATTCCTAAAGCTCAGGTTTGAGGATGTCACCCTTTGTCTTCCCCCTTTCCCAAACTTCAGTACCTTTGTATTGGTTCTAGAAGAAATTGTAATCTTCTCTTTTGCCATTGTGGCTAAGAGAGCTGGACTTGAAATCAGAAAGATCTTAGTTTGAATCCTGCCTTATTCATTTATTAGCTATATGATTCTGGGCAGGTCATGTAAACCTCAATTCTTCATCTGTAAAATAGATATAATAATACCACTTTGGATTTTGTTGGGTGGACCAAATGAGATAATATGTAAGGTCTTTGTAAATGCTTATTACTATTGTTACTATTATCATCATTTTTAAAGTTCTTTATTTATTTTTAAAATTCTTACCTTCTGTCCTAGAATCAATACAATGTATTTATTGGTTCCAAGGTTCTAAGAAGAGCAGTAAGGGCTAGGCGATGGGGGTTAACTGCTTTACCCAGTCACACAGCTAGGAAGTGTGTGAGAGCAGATGTGAACCCCTGACCTCCTATCTCGAAACTTGGCTCTCTATCCACTGAGCTACCTAGCTACCTAGTTGTCCCCCTACAGCCCTTTATAATCTGGCCCAGGCTATCTCTCCAGACATATTCTATTGTCCCCACCTCTATTTCAGAGCTGACTTTGCCTCCATATTATTTTTTCCACCTATCTACAATTCCTTGTCCATAATATTCAATCTCTTCCTTTCCCCAGACTTTTCTTTTTCTTCAGTTCTACCTCTTTGAACCTCTAGGTCCCTTTGAGTCTCAGCTTATGTATCACTTTACCCACAGATGCCTTTTCTAATACCCCTGATTGTTAGCATACCTCCTAAATTAAAAATTAAAACCTAAATTACTTTATGTTTATTTTGCATATATCTACCAGCATTTATCCATCTTTGCCTATCACTCCATGCCACCCCTTAATGGAATATAATCTCCTTGAGGGCAGGGACTCTTGCTTTGGCATTGGCATCCCCAGAGGCCCAAACACTGTGCCTAGTGCATAGTAGGTGCTTAATAAATGCTCAATGATTGACCAATTAATGGACATCCTATACCTCTGAATGACTCATCTATATCTATATCTTGATCTCTTGGCTTTGGTTCCCATTTTCTACTTTTTGGATCCTTCTGATATAATTCACTGCTGTGAGTCAAGCTGCAACTATCTTCTTTTGGTCTGGATTCCTTGGTTCTCCTTTCTAGTTATGTTTCTTGGACCACCCTTTTTTTGAGATGCTGATCTATTTCTTCCAATCTCATCTTCAGACATGATTTAGTCTTCTGTGGTTACAACAATTTAAATGATCACTTCATCCTTTCTTAAGTATTTAAAAAAATCACATTTACTAATCTGTCCTAGAATTTGTCAAGTCTTGATATCAAGTTCAATGGTCTATAGTTTGCCATCTGGACAATATTTACCTGCCTCCAGATTTCCTGTATTTTTCTTATTTATCACAGTTCCTTTAAGTCCACTGACCAAGGGTTCTGTAATTTTAAAAAAGTAACACAAAATGTATAATTTGTCTTACTTTCATTTATTTGTTTTAACAGAAGGTACTGTCTTCATGAAAGGCAGATGTCCCAAGAGTGTTGAAACTAGGATCAGAGAGACCTAGTTCAACTCTCTTTCCACTTATTAGCTCTGTGACAACAGGAAAGTCACTTGACCTTCTCTGAGCCCCACTTAACTGATCTATAAAATGGGGATAGTAATACTTAGATTATGTGTTTCTTAGGGCTCTTGTGGGAATCAAGTGAGATAATGTATGTATAGCATCTTAGAAAACATTAAAGCATCAATTTAAATGTCAATTGCTATTATGGGTCCTTTGAATTAGATAACTCATTAGGTGCTTTCCTAAAAGATTATATGATTAATTTTTATTATTATTGAATCACATTATATTTGAATTTCTAAACATCTTTAATTTCTCAAAAGGGATAGAGGGTCAACCAAAACTTTGCACTCTTTATGAATGCATTGAAGGTGAGGGAACCTTGATCTGACAAATCCACTCTTTAGCCATAATACATATTGCTCCACATAGATATGCTCTTTGAAGCATGACTGGTTTTAATTTTAATATTGCTTCCATTACTTTAACAAAAGGTAGTATGAGCTTAGGCACAACTCTATAGTTCTCCCTCCATTTTTTCATCTGTAAAATTATGGAGTTAGACATCTGAGAGTTCCTGGCGCTCTTGAAGGCAGTTTTGTACTCAAGAGACAGGAAATGATGTCACCAACCTTGGTTTTTTCTGGGCCAACCAAGTTTTGAGGATGGACTCAATTCCCATAAGGGAAAAATGATCTGAACTTGCATGGCGGCAGGGAATAGGATACTGCACCTTTCACATGTGCTGAATGTATTTGTGAGAGAATGAACTTCTTGTTTATGAGAGGAGTGGTTTGTTGTTACTCTACCATCTTTGTAAATGCCTTTGCCAAGAGCTGGTTGAATCTACTAGCGAAAGGGTTACTCTTAGAACCCAAGATAGCAGCCACCCATACATAGCCAATCTGACCCTCAAATGCAAGCACAATTCTAGGTGGTATGCCACTGTAGGATGTAAACTCCTGGAGAATAGGGATTATTTCATTGTTCAAATTTATATCTCTAGTACCTTGCACAGTGTCTGGCACTTCATACTTAAAATGCTTCTGGATTGTGGATTGCTAATTGCCTTAATGCATCACCAGGCTATAATTCTAACTTTTTTGTTCCTCTGGGAATATACAATTTTGATTCTATTGGCTGCTTTTAGTTTGAGTTCTTTTATATATGGCCTCACTAATCATACTATCTAAAAATTCTCAAGATTTCCTTTAGCCTAGCAAGCTACTTTTTCCCCCATAAAATATTGCAAAGCTTCCATGCTATGTAGGAGTGAGAAGCAAAGTGGTATTTTAAAAGGGACAAAGTAAAATCTTTCAACCTATGTTTATTTTCCCTAATAACCCAAAAATGTGTAAGAGTTATTATATAAGAGGTTGTACTAGGAAGCTGACAGATCTGTGGAACGTTGCTTAAAAAAATATTCATTTGAAAATAGAATTTCTTTGTTGTGGTTAAGTCTCCAGTATCCCACCCACTCACCCAACTGTCTGGACAGGAGGGAGAGGTTACTGAGCTATGAATCTATTTTTCCATATTGGAGCTGATGCAGGAGTGCAGCTAATGTGCTGTGTATTCAAATGAGACTTTTTAAAAACAGAGTTGAGTGAGCTGAAATGCAAATTGTGATGGTAGGAGCACTTTCTGTTGCCCTTTGTCCCTTCTGTCTGTGTCCTTAAGCATCTAGTCAAGGACTCCCAGAGGAGACATTAGCCTTATGGGAAAGTAAACAATCTTGTCTTCTTCCCTCCTCTGTTTAAGGCCTTTTTGTTATCTAGCCAGCCTACTGAAAATCTGGGGGTTAGAAACAAAGTCCTCTAGTCTACACAGGAGGTGAAGAGGCTTGGGGTTTCCTGAAGAAGCATCTAAAATGTAAAGGACAAGGATGTAGAATCTCAAAGAGGCAAAAGGGAAAAGCACTGAGAAAATAGGAAAGGAATGTAAGGAAAAATCCAAGTCAAATGAGCCTGGGGAAGGAGATAATAAGACCCAGGAAGTGAAAAAGGCAAAGGTAACCACTGATAAAAATGGATAAAGGAGAACCAGGAGAGGGAGTTAAAGATGTTTAAAGATGATTAAAATGAAGCATGCTTTCTGTAGCCAAGAAATCATTTTTAATCTCCTTACTGGAGTCTTTGATGTTACAACCAAATGCCAGGCTGTAGGGCACAGTGAAGCACTGGCCAGAAGGTCCACATCTCCTGGCCAGGTTGCTCTGATGAGCAGCAACAAAATTTTAAAGTTCTAACCAGCCCTTATGTGGGAAAGTACTAGGTCCCTCAACTCTTGTCAGTGGTCTTGGCAGAGAGTTTTATAATCCAGCGTTATATCCCCATTTGATAGGGAAGAAACACACCCAGAGTAGCTCATCAAAAGTCACCAAAAGTAAATCAGCAATGGAGCCAGGACAGAATTCCATGTTCCCAACATCTATTAGGCCCCATTACCTCTACTCTCTTCTCGCCTCTCTCCTTCCCTCCCTCTCTTAGGCTCAGGCTTCACTGGCAAAATAAAATGGTGTACTGGGAGACAATTATCCAGATAATTTGGCTGGAGACAGAGCCTTAACAGGCCTTTTAAAGGGACTGTATTTGTGTGCTCCATTAGTGTCTGCACTAATGCAAAAATAAAAAAGCATGCTGTTTCCTTAAAAAATTGCTGAATGGAATTCTGCAGGCTAATTTAAATATATGAGCTAATTATCTGTTTCAAGTGAATTAAAAAGTATGGAAAGTTGCATAAAGCATATTGATTTTTTGAAAATAAATTTTGCTTCTGCTAACTAAATGTCAACTCCAATTGTGGGATCCCATCATGTCCTATTTAGTTTTCATGATTCTATTTATTATTCATAGGGAAAGAAAAGATACCCCTTTCGTAACAGTAATGAAAAACGTCCTACTCTGGTGGACATAAAAGGCTAAGTTTGGGTGACCTCCTCATGGGTAGGTTACATTTGATGCATTCAATTTGTTACCACGGCAAAAGTCGTGAATGCAAATTAATTGCAGGCCTGATTGGTCACTTATAGGCTCCGGGTATTTTGAATGTGTGAGTGGCTCAATTATGATGGAAAGTGGTCAATACCGCTGAAAATGAGCTTTGATTTTAATTCTTGCTGCAAAGGATGATGATGTTTGGTGACGATATGGGGCCATCCAACAAAAAGAGGCCTGGATAAGATTTTGTGATGTGGCATTTTCACTTTGTAGTCCTGGAAGAGACCTAGCACATTTTTGTTGTTTTTTTCCTCTCTCCCTTCAGTTTCCACCACTACATGCTGTCGACTATTATACTCTTTCCTACCCTAGGGATGGCTGTGTTTCGTTCAAGGAGACATCGGTGCCTACAGTGTGTGAAGGGTCCAAGGCTCTTTTTTGTTTCCTCAGAAAAGTCTGTCCACTGTAATATTCCTTATCCTAAGAAGTGACTTTGCCGATTCAGTTTTCTTGTCAAATGGGAAAGCTAAGGTGTAGTATCATCCTGCCCTGCCCTGTGGCACAGAAACACACAGAAATTAAAACTCTTCCATCAATGAAGGGAAGGAGGGAAAGCAGTCTGTTATGGAAGAGAGGTCTCTGATCACCAAAGGAAGGTGGCAGGTGCATGGTATCGCCTTCGGAACACCAGTTGTTGCTAATTTACTGTGTCAGCCATAGAAAAGAATGATCACCGGCCTGCTTGACTAGAGATAAGTGATGCCTGTCAGGAGATAGTGTGCATTTGTGCCGGGTGCCCAAGAGTAAAAGGGATGGGAAATGGTAGGTTATAACAAGTGGTGAAATAGGAATCCAACCGTCCAAGTCTACCATCTTCCCCTAAACAAAGATCCTTGCTAAGTCAGAAACCAAAGCCAGGTTCCCACAGGACATATACATCCGTGCAAGAGACATAGCATGGGGCTCAAAATATGAGTCTGAAGCATTTTGATATATTTTTCCCTCTCCCAAGATAATGTAGTTCCCCCTTGTTTCACAATTAATCACCACAACAAAATATTTACTGAGTAAATGAGGAATGCAATTGAATTTTTTTTCAGAGCTGCCAAGAGGTCAAAGGTCTGGTAAAGAAATGATGTTTGAAGCAGTAATTAATTAGCTGACATTCTCTTGGAAATCTCTCTTTGGGAAAAGTCTGTCGAAATAAGAGACAAGGACAAAATGAAAGGAAAAGAGTAATGAAAAATGGGAAAAGGGAAAGAGCAATGGAGAAAGGGGGATAGGGAGTCCAAAACAAGACCAGGCTTCTTTTATTTACACTTTGGAAAGCATCTAAAATAGGATTCTGCTTCAGCTTGCCCTGAACAATATTCTTCTTCTGTCATTACCATCAAACTGTTTTGTTTTTCTTCTTCAGTGAATAAATAGCAAATGGTTCCTCCAGGAGTAAATAGCAAACGGTTCCTCTAGGAATAAATCATATTTACTGCATACACAATTAACCATTGGCTTTCTTGTCTTTTTAGCTCCTTTCAGTGATGGAATCTATGGGGAGGAACTCTTGGACCATTCATATGATCAAAAAGGAGATGATAGCTCAAAAATCTCCCCCAACAAGATAATACCCAAGAGCTCTAGTCAACAGACTTGACTTTCTTTAGAGAGAATGAAAATGTGATTGATGCTCAGTAAATGGGTGAAGTAAATAGTAGGACATATAACTTGGTGATCTTCTGGTCAAAAGACTTTTCCTGCACTTTTTTTGGGACTTAGCTAATAAGAGTTGAGAGAAAGGAAGAAAACAAGAATTTATTAAGCATCTATTATGTTCTAGGCATGGTGCTAAGAGCTCTATCAATGTTATATCATTTGAGCTTTAACAAAACACTGAGTGATCAGTGCTATTTTCATTACCATTTTAGAATTGAGGAAATTGGGGCAGACAGAGGTTAAGTGAATTGCCCAGGGTTACTTGGGCACTAGTAAGTGTCTGAGACTGAATTCGAATTCAGATCTTCCTAACCCAGGCCAGCCTTCTTACTGTCCTACTTTCTTCACCTCTCAGCTGTGGGACATTTTATTTGTCTGCTGCTTTCCTTCCTCATCTCTGCTTCATGGCTTCCCTGACTTCTTTTAAGTCCAAACTAAAATCTCATCTTCCATAGGAAGTCTTTCCTAACTCCTGTTAATTTTAATGCTTTCCCTCTTTTATTTTCCATCATCCGATAAATGTAAATAGCTCGTTTGTACATATTTGTCTGCCTGTCGTCTCCTTCATTAGACTGTGAACTTCTTGAGGGCAGGGACTCTCTAGCATCTTTTTATACCCCTAGTGGTTAGGTCAGTGCTTGTCACAAAGCAGATACTTAATAAACATTTATTGGTTAATTGATTAACTTGAGATCCATCAGTTTCTCCTCTCTGTAAATGAAGCAAGGCATGGAAAGTGTTTTGCAAACCTTAGAATACTATATAATTATCATTGTCATCATAATTATTGTTAGTATTATTTTTTATTAGTAGTAATAGACAGAGGAAACACATCAAACTCTGTTCTCTATTGTGTTCTTTCTAGATTTTAAAGATTTTTGTGCATTTTTTTTTCTCCTGGGGAAGAAGGAGATTGAGAAGGAATATTTTTTTTGCTTTAGGTGCTGTAGACCTTCACAGCACTTAATTTTGTTTCCTGTAACAACATAGTGGAAAATAATGGAGCTTGCCCCTTGAACTTGAGTCTTCACCTTCTGCCCTCTGCATGCCTTCTCTTCCACAGTTCAGAATGTGCAGTGAACACAGAAATCATTTTGAAGCAAAATCTGCAACCTTTGCAGAGTGGCTAAGTGTTTTCTCCGTGATGGAAAAGGTAGCATACATCTCGGGTTGCATTCTCAGAACCGTAGCAAGAAAATCATTAAGGCCATTTTTAGGGTCAAGAGGCTCCCTTCAGGAACTTAGGGTAGGGTCAAGGGGCTTTCTGAGTCTCTGAGAATCCCAAGAGGACAAGAGTAGTGACATGGAGAGGAGACCTCACAATGCAAGCGTGTCACTGCAGAGCAGACACCTAATTTCAGAGTCAAGCTAATGGTGGGATGTGTGTCTTTTTTATTTATGTGTATGGATTAAAGTTGATTTAATATAGCTGCTTCTCATAAGCTGAATTACTAAGACTGATCATTCACATTTATTTGTAGGATTTTAATCTTCCCCCCTAGAAGCACACTAAGCAGTAACATATTAAAAGGTTTGGGTTTTGTTTTTAATCAAAACCCTGAATGAAACTTGGAGGGTTTTTGGTTTTGTTTTTGTTTTAGATTCTGGGAACACATCTTTTATTGTTCAAATAGATCTCATCAGGACCGCAAGCATGTGAATTTTACAGGGGAGTCCCTTCCTCTGTTCAGAAAGGAAAGTTCTCCACTGTTAAATGTTTTCCCCTTAATGGAGGTTCCTCCATCTTACTTTCAGCTTTTGCTATAAGCTGGCAATTCACCAGGGTGTTTCATGTGCGCTACTAGCAAAGCCATGTGTTTGCCTTGTCAGAGAGATTTCATTGTTTTACACACGGGACCTTTTTCTTAAGCCACGTGATTATTCCTGGATCGAACCTTCTGCTCTGATATGACTGTGCTTGGCACTGGACTCATATGGCGTGGGTTTAGTTTTCTCTTATTGTATAAAGTGACTCGGACGTGTTGTTTTCCTTATTAGCGTGGGGCATCTGTAGATCACTTTACAAAGGCAACAGCTGCACCCATTACTCCAACAGTTATGTCATAATTTGGTATGTAAGACACCTCTGCACGGAGCACGCAGCAAAAACATTTATTTTTCCCGTCTGTCAATATGTTTATGTCCCTCATCTCTCTGTCTTTCCTTTTGTTTTCTTCTTTTCTGAGGTGGCAGAATGTCTACCAACCCCCAAATAATCAGTCCCTCTACTGAAATATTAAGACAGCTGCTTCCTGATAGCACATTTTTAAAGTGGTTATGGTTTTTGCTAATAAGAAATTTAGACTTTTTTTTTTTTATCATGCTCAGCTATATTTTCTCAGGCGTCTGATGATATTCAGATAACAAAATACACGCTACATGTCCCCTGAGGTGGGTCAATGCAATCATACCATTTGACTGATAAGAAAACCATGGTATTAAAAAAAAAAAGAAGTAAAAAAGGTCCTGGGTCATTGTATCATGCTAGTGTATTCATTCTATGCCTGATCTCAAATGGGACAAGATATAATAATTCCCTAATGAAGGCCTAGAGGAAACAGAGACTGAGCTGAAATAGTTTGAAGTTATGCAGTTAAATTTATTTTTTTTCAGAAGAAAACAGTTTAACTTTATTTTTTTATCTCTGAAAATTTCAATTAATTAATTAATTAATTAAGGGTCTTTTCCCCTGGTGTAAGATTCATGTTGTTTTCCTCTCCTCCCCTTCCCCCTTTCCATAGCCAATGCACAATTCCACTGGGTTTTACATGTGTCATTGATCAAGACCTATTTCCATATTATTGATATTTTATGCAGTTAAATTTAATCCTGTCTCTACTGTAGATTAATTTTAGCACTTTCCTTACATGTCATGCTCCGGTCCAATCTTCAGGCTTTGAACTAGTATCCAAAGAGATGAGATTCACATATGAATGAACCAAATAATCAAGACTTTAAGGGAACATTTAAGAAGTTTGAGAAACCTAAGACATAGGGCATCAAATTCAGGGCATCTGGGTAAACTTAGGGTTGACTTCTGCTCAAGGTTCAAGCAGAAGGACTTAAGGAGGAAGAAGATTACAGCTGGCTTTTTAGGATCATGAAGAGAAGAATTAAGAGAATTCAAGGAGAATAAAGGAAGTTCATGGATAGGGTAAGAAGTAAATTAGAGGGAGGAAAAGAAGTTGGATGTGGCTATCAGTGAGGGGAAGGGACACTCCAGGGATGAAGACCTCACATGATCAGTTCTCATAGATCTACTATCAAGAATGATGAAGACCTGAGAATAGCACTTCCAGCAAATATGGAGAACAGGCAGAATTTTGCATTGACCTTTACCATACCAGGTTTAGAATATTTATTATTTATATTTCTACTATGACTAGGTGAGACTAGAGCTAACTATACTCCTTACTATAGAGTTATCTATACTCTGTAGAGTATATGTATCTATATAAATTATGAAGTCTTAGGTGAAAAACTCAAGATCTTAGAGTTATAGGACATATTTTCATCCTACCTAACCATTGAAAAGAAAGATTTCAGAAGAGAATAGCCAATTTGGGTAGTGAACAACTGAATAAGTTGGTTGTGTCTGAAAATGACATTTGAGTTTCTTACTGTTCAAATACAGGCTTAATATACAGGAATGAAAAAATCCTGGCCAGTGATGAAGTGTACCTACCTAGGAATGGTAAGAATGTATTTGACTATAATCTCATGAATATAATTTAAAAAAATTCTTTAGACTGAAAGAGAATGTAGGAGGGACAAAACTGCCTCTCTCATAGTTACCAAAATCGATAACATGGACACACTAGGAAGAAAAATAGAAATAGAGACCTCCAGAAATACATAGGAGCCAAATCCAGGAATATAATTAGCAATAAAATTCTATGACCTCAGATGTCTTCACCCAAATGTATGAAGTTCATGAAAAGTTAATCAGAGATCCTATTGCAAGAAAGCAAATTTGATCTCACAGGTATCAAAATTTGGTGGGAAAATACTGATAGGAATATGGCTCTGGAAGTGTATATCTTATTAAAAAATAGTAGGGCATATGCATTTATGAGCAAATTCATTGTATAATGAAGAACATGTGGGAGAAGACCAAAAGAGGTAGAAACAATTTTGTCTTTCACATGTTCTATAGACCACCAAGAGAGAAAAAGGGAATGGATTAGGAAATTGTGAAACAGATCACAAACATGGTACAACAGCATCCTCTGGTAGTAATAGGGGACTTCAATTATCAGGACACCTGCTGGAAGTCATTGCAGAAAGCAGAAGAACCAATCATTGCTTGTCTTGCCTCAATGATTTTGTCCTTCAAAAGGTAGGAGAAGCAATCTTTGAACTTTTTATTTTGGATCTGATTCTCACCAAGGAAAAATGAATTCATAAAGCACTGGGGGGTTGGAAGGAACAGGAAGTGACTACTTAATTTTGTAATAGAATTTGTAATAGAGAGGAAAACTCAGCATATTTTGCCTTATTTTTGAGCTTGCAGTCCACTAAAATCCCTAGATTTTTTCAGAAAAGCAAAACTGTTGTGTTTTCATTCAGATTAGATGAGAGATGATTTCATAGGGTTCAGAGTAAGGATACATTGAGTCCACTGGACCAAAATTCTATGGGGAAAGTCAATGAGAGGTGAAGAAGCAATTGTTAAAAGAGACCAATTTAGATGTAAAGGGAACTTAGAAACCTATTTAGATTTTAAGATGTAAAAAAAAAAGGTAGGTTGTGCCATATTAATATTTT
This sequence comes from Gracilinanus agilis, assembly GCF_016433145.1. Lineage (NCBI taxonomy): Eukaryota > Metazoa > Chordata > Mammalia > Didelphimorphia > Didelphidae > Gracilinanus > Gracilinanus agilis. The sequence goes on along the minus strand of NC_058132.1, from coordinate 598,630,434 downwards.
TTTCCTTTTTTTGTCAGAGTTAGAAGGCTAATAGATTAGGGGGTGCCTTAGAATTCAACTTAATTTAATTATTTTTATTGACACTCTGTTTTTATGCATTTACTTCCCAATAGCCATCCTTTTCCCCATCACTTTCCCAGTTCCCAATACCAAGATTTTTAGCAAAACATTTCACAAAGTTTCTCATGTAATACTTGTGAAAAGAGATGTATGAGCTAGAGATGATAGTATGATTAGGTGGATTCTGGACTAATTGAATAACTCCACCCAAAGGAATTATTAATGGGTTGATGTTGACTTGGATGAAGGTCTCCAGTGGAGTGCCCCAGGGAGCTGTACTTGGCTCTATACTATTTAATATTTTAAACAATGGCTGAGATAAAGGCACATATAAACATGCTTATTAAAATTTTGGATGACATGGAACTAGGAGGATAACTAACATTTGATGGCAGAGCCAGGGACCCAAAAAGCTCTTGGCAGGCTAGGATGTTAGCCTGGATCTAAAAAGATAAAATTTTAAAAGACATAAATGTAAACAAACAAAAAAACCTACTTCACAAGTGAAATAAGCAGGAGCTATGACTAGGCAGCAGTTTTGCTTTTCTGAAAGAATCTGGAGATTTTAGTGAACTACAAGCTCAAAATGAGGCAAAAAATGCAGCAGCTCAAAAGATAGTGCAGTTAAGCTTCATTATAAGAGATATAATTTCCAAGAATGTAGAAGTGATAGTTTTCTGTACTGTGTGCCCTGATCAGAGAATTTGGAAACCTGAAAGTAACATAGTAACATGTAAATGTTAGCTATTAATAATAATAATAACAATAATAATAATGGTCTTTTTTTTAGGAAGGGTACTGATACATTGTCTACAGGAGGGCAGCCTAGGATGATGAAGGATTTCACGATCAGATCCTTTAAGCCATAGGAATTGGGAATATTTACTTGGGAGAAGAGAAGATGGAAAGAGAACAGAGTAGCTGTCTTCGTGTATTTGAAGGACTAGGGAAGAGGAATTGACTTGCTTTGTAGAGAAGGAAAGTTAGACTTGAAGTAAGGAACACAGTTTCTAACCATTAGAGCTATATAAAGCAGAATGGAATAGACTTTCCCAACTAAAGGTTTTTGCACATAGATATGGTATATAAAAGATTATTGCACAGGGACAGGGTATCCTAAAGGTTTTAGTGAAAAATTTACCTTTAATAACCTTAGAAATATAAATGCTGCAAACTAAAAAAAAACCATCCCTTGAAAGTTTACTCAAATTTTGTTATACTTATTTACTATTATGAACTTTGAATAAGACTTTTTAAAATTCAGTTTTAACAAGATAGAGCACTCTGTCATCATACATTGTGTGTATGACACTTTCTGGATGATTCTTTCTCAGACCACTCACCTTAGAAGGAAGACCTCTTGCTTGGCCTCCTTAGTCACTTGATTTTTACTCCATTTGACTTTTTCTTATGGGGTCATGTCAAACCTGACATGTATTTGTCAAAACTGCATTCTTTGAATGATCTTAATCCTAGGATTTCAAAATCAATCCTTTCAGTAAGTTAGCAGCAGCTGATGAGATTTTTTACAAAGTTCAAAAATTGGCAAAACATCAATATTTTAAGATTTGTGTGCTTAGCCTTTCAAATGTTGTTTTTGTGAGTTGGTAGCATTTATACTTCTTAAGTTATTAAAGCTCAAAATGTGCACTTAGACTTTAGGGACAGCTTGTATAAACTGGACTAGATTAACTCAGGGATCCCATCTGGGATTCTGAACACTTTGGGAAATGGAGAAGCCTTATTAATGAGTGCCAACAAACATTATCTATAGTCTTTTTTTCTTTCTCTGTACCATTTGTCTCTTGGGCTATTCTTGCTTAGCGGTGTTATGTACCTCCCTCCCAAACTGCACAACCACTTAGGAAATGTTCTAGGGGAAGTACTAATATGAGCCCCTTCCCTCATATACAATTCTTGTTAGAGGACCTAGACAGTAACAGGACAAGACTGGCCAGGACCAGGGCTCCTAAAGGAATCGAAGCTAAGAAGTCTTCTGGATAAGAAAAATGTAGGCAATTAAGGTGATAGGTACAGTGAGGTCACCTAAGCCCCTGATGAATCCTCCTTCCTTCTCCAAATCCTTTTTTTTGTGCTTCAGTGCCCAGTTTAACTTTTTTCCTTCTCCATGTCTCTCTTATCTAGGACTCTCTTATTCTGGGCTTCAGACTCAGGATTTATTGTGTGTACCGTTTATTTAGCATTTTGTATATACGTTCCCTTAAATAAATTTATGAATAAAAAAGTATTTATTTATTAAAGTGTACCAAATATATACAAACATATAAAAAAGGCGTACCAACATATAAAGAAGGATACAAATGTGTAAAAAGCCTATGGTTTCTTTGGTGCTACCAACACTGATTGCAATGTATCTTTAATTTAGAATATTAGACTCAGATTGAGTGACTTGCCTATCTTCACATAGCTAGAAACAGTCAGTTAAGAAACATTTATTAAGCACTTACTATGTGCTAGGTGCTGAGCTAAATGCTGCCAGAAGTTAAGATTGGAGCAAAGGTCTTCCTGACATCAGGTCACTCTTTCCATAATGATGCCGACTCTGGATCCCACGAAGTCCCCTCATTTTCCAGTTACCTTTTTCAAATTGGTATCACCTCCATGCCATTTGGATATGGTGGTCTACAGGCAGGATCTGTATGGCTACAGAAGTTGCATAGTAGTCCAGGAAATGAGAGCCAGCTGTAATGGATGAGTATTCACTCTTACCAGGACTCCTCTTGAGCTGAATATTTGATCGAAATGCTGGCATTGCTACTTAGGAACAAAACTGAGTTAGGTGCTCGGGGCAAAAAGAGACCTGCCTGTGGTTTAATGGCAACATCTAAGGCTGATTAGTCATTTGAATGATGAGGTGCCATGTATAGGTAGGAAAAAGTATAAGGCAGGCAAGTGCCTTTATGTGATAGATGGATCTCTTTACAGTTTTCTACCAGATGCTGACATATCTAGTGAATATGATGGCCTCTAGTCCATAGCAGCTTAGAAGGTAGTGAGCAAAGCTTTAGAAAAGAGAAAAGGTATGAATTAACAGTGAGTCACTGAAGTGCCCAAACCTGTAGGACATTCATTTGGCATCAGGAAATCCTTGCAAAGCAGTATCAATCCTTCCTGATGTTTTATACCTGATCCAATCAGGTCTATTTCTAAGGTTTTCAGAACTGAGTTGGACTCTGTTGTGCCTCTACTCCCCACAAACATTTGCATTCAGATGAAGTCAGCTGTTGGTGAACTTCAAGTACTCCAGCATCTTTGATGGAGAAAAGTCAGAAAAGGGTAACTTGATGCATGTGTCAAATGGGTAGGTACCATTCTAGCTACATGGACTTCAGTAATGATGGGAACCAAAAAGCTTAATTCAGAGAGGTATATAGCCAGATTGTTTGCAGGGTGATGGATTTTTTTTTCAAGTAAAACAACTCTCAGAGACCAGATACTAAGCTGTCAAAGGTTGTGATTTACTTCACTAGAAGTAAAGAGTAGAAGGAGTATCTATATCCATGCTGATCAAATCAGGTAGCCTTGAAGTATTGATAAAAGTGGTCAGAAATCTACTTATTTATTTATTTATTTGTTTGTTTATTTTAAACCCTTACCTTCCATGTTGGAGTCAATACTGTGTATTGACTCCTAGGCAGAAGAGTGGTAAGGGCTAAGTAATGGGGGTTAAGTGACTTGCTCAGGGTCACACATCTAGGAAGTGTCTGAGGCCAGATTTGAACCTAGGACCTCCCATCTCTAGGCCTGGCTCTCAACCCACTGAGCCACACAGCTGCCCCTGGTCAGAAATTTATGACTTAGAAAATGATTATTTGTATAACTGCCTCAAGTTCTCTTATACACAGTAACTGGTAGAAATACCTTCTTTTGGTTGGTCAATCAGGACAGGGCTGAGTCTCCCTTAAAATCAGAATACAGGTTTGCATTGTCATTTTTATTTGCTCTTGCAATGAAAATCCCTTTCCTCCAAATTCATGCAAAAATGAGGGATTAGTCCATTTGTCTGGGGAAGGAGTAATTACATTATAAATTAGATATTAGGAATGCAAATTTTTATACTAAGCTGGAATAGACTGTACTTTCCCTGGGTGGTAGAATGTTAGATCTAGAAGGGATTTTAAAGATTATAGAATTCAGAGATGAAATATACCTTAGAAATTATTTAGCCCAGGGGTTCTTAACCTTTATTGTGTGTCATGGACCCCCTTGTGTAGCATAGATCCTCTAGTAGGCAGGGACCTCCAGGGATAAACCTGAGTAGAGCAGTGAAATTCTAGGGAAGATTGTTAATCATTGTGTGAAGTTTTCCTGTTACCAATGGGTGTTCCAATGCCCTCTAGGCTAGATTTAGGTTTAGACTCTTTGGGGATTCACTTTGGATCAGTTCTCTTTTCAATTTTTGTAGTTTTTCCACTATTTGTTCAGCTGTTGTTGAATGCAGGAGTTGTTGTGAAATATAGTATTTACTAGAACTGCCAACATTTTAGTAAGTGAAGATTCTTAGAGAGATAAAGAGGCACCAGAATATATAAGGAAAAATAATTTCATTAATTCAATTCAGAAAACCTAAGTCAATTCAGTAAACATTTAACAAGCACCTACTATGTGTAAGACTTTTTGCTCAGCATTGCAGAAGCATCAGAAAGTCCTTTAAAACAAAATTTATTTTTATGCATTGGGGAAAAATGTTTCTAAATTGTAGTCGTGATGGGGGAAGAGTGCATCCTTTGACACTTTCCAAGGGCAAGTGGCTCTGTAGTTGCTGAATCTTGTATCAAAGAGCAGAAGCATTTTGCTATACAATCTGGTGCCCAATTCTGTATTTTTCAACTTACAAAGTAAAAAGGCAGTTTCTATGTTATAGAAAACACATTGGAATGCTAGTGTAGACATGTTTAATTTCCAAGAAAAATGTGGCTGCTAGTGATGACAGACACAAAGCTATTCCTTCCAGGAAAAAAGGAGGAAAAGTGGTTTGCATCATCATTTTGCTTGCTACTATGGTGAAAACTCCCCTCCCCCAAATGCATGCAAAACTGAGGGATTAGTCCATTTGTCTGGGGAGGAGTAATCATATTATAAATTAGATATCAGGAATGTAAATTTTTACACTAAGCTGGAATAGATTGTGTATTTCCTGTGTGATAGAATGTTAGAGCTGCAAGGGATTTTAAAGATTATAGGATCCACAGAAGGAACACACTTTAGCCCAAGGGTTCTTAACCTTTTTTTTGGGTGTTGTGGACCTGCTTGGCAGTCTGTGAAGCCTATGGACCCCTTCTCAGAACAGAATTTTTAAATGCATAAACTGAAGCACATAGTATTACAAAGGAAACCAAAGGTTAATGAAAATAAATGCTGTTTTTGCCCATCCAAGTTCAGTTTCTTTCTGAAATCTATTTTTGATGGACCCTGGAGGTCCTTGAACCCCAGGTTAAGAAACCCTGATCTAGCCAACCCCTACCCCATTTTTTTTACAGAAGGAAATTCAGATTCTTGAGGTTGTTATTTTTCCAGTGTACTGGCATGTGGCAGTGACAACATTTGAACGGAGATTTTCTGATTCCCAATCCCAAATTCTATCACTCTGTCATGCTGTGTATATAATAGTATCTAAGAGAACTGAATCGATTAAAGTGGAAGGGGGAAAGTTGATATGAAGAAATAGGGGAATAGTTCTATAGAATTCAGAAAGCATAAGGAAATTGGAGAGGGGAAAGAATGATTGGTTATAGGTCAAAGAACTGCATAGGAATGCCCCCCAAATAATTAATTGGCTGAACTACAAATAAATTAGGTGAACACAGAATAGTATACTTGTCAGATCGTTGGGAAAGGAATGATTTTAAAACCAAGCAAGAGTTGGAAAAAGTTATAAAATGTAAAATAAATAATTTCAATTACATTAAATTAAAAAGGTTTTGTACAAACAAAACCAATGTAGCCCAAATTAGAAGGGAAGCAACAAATTGGGAAAAATCTTTATAACAAAAAACTGACAAAGATCTAATTGCTCAAATATATAAGAAGCTAAACCAACTGAACAAAAAATCAAGCCATTCCCTAAATGATAAATGGATAAGGGACATGAATAGGGAATTTTCAGATAAAGAAATCAACACTATCAATAAGCACATGAAAAAGTGTTCTAAATATCTTGTAATTATTTTTTTATTTTAAACCCTTAACTTCTGTGTATTGGCTCCTAGGCAGAAGAGCGGTAAGGGTAGGCAATGGGGGTCAAGTGACTTACCCAGAGTCACACAGCTGGGAAGTGTCTGAGGCCAGATTTGAATCTAAGACCACCCATCTCTAGGCCTGGTTTTCAATCCACTGAGCTACCCAGCTGTCCCCTAAATCTCTTGTAATTAGAGAAGTGTAAATCAAAACAACTCTGAGGTACCACCCCATACCTAGTAGAGTGGCTAAAATGACAGCAAAGGAAAGTAATGAATGTTGGAGGGGATATGGCAAAATTAGGCTTTAATGCATTGCTGGTAGAATTGTGAATTGATCCAACCATCCTGGATGGCAATTTTGAATTATACCCAAAGGGTTTTAAAAGACTGTCTACCTTTTGACCCAGCAATACCACTGCTGGGTTTGTGCCCCAAAGAGATCATAGGGGAAAAGACTTGTACAAAAATATTTATAGCTGTGCTCTTTGTGGTGGCAAAAATTTTGAAAATGATGGGATGTCCTTCAACAGGGGAATGGTTGAACAAATTGTGGTATCTGTTGGTGATGGAATACTATTGTGCTCAAAGGAATAATGGATTGGAGGAATTCCATGTGAACTGAAATGACCTCCAGGAATTGATGCAGAATGGAAGGAACAGAAACAGGAAAACCATAAACACAGAGGCCCAATGTAAGAGACTTCTTTACTAGCAGTAATGCAATGATCCAGGACGACTCAGAGGGGCTTATGAGAAAGAACGCTATCCACTTTCAGAGGAAGAACTCTGGAAGTAGAAACACAGAAGAAAATCGATTGCTTTATCACATGAGTTGATGGGGAAATGATTGGGGATATTGCCTCTAAAGGATCACTCTAGTGCAAATATCAATAGTATGGAAATATGTCTTGATCAATGACACATGTAAAACCCAGTGGAATTGTGCATTGGCTATGGGAAGGGAGTATGGAAAGGGGAGGGAAAGAACATGAATCTTGTAACCATGGAAAAATATCCTAAATTTATTAATTAAATAAAATTTTCAAAGATTTAAAAAAATATAATTGGCTAGAGTTAGGTCACTGAGGAAAAACTGAAAATCAGGAAGACTCTTTAGGAAGAGAAAAGTACACAGTGACACTGGTTGAGCAGTGGAAAGGGAGGTAGGGCTCAGTGCATAGAAAGTCAGTTCCAGAGCCAGATCCTGGGTTCAAATATACCTTCAGGCACTTCCTAGCACCCTGGGCAAGTTACTTAATCCCCAATGCCTAGTGCATTTTTTTTTTTGCCTTAGAACCAATACACAGTATTCTAAAACAGAAGGTAAGGGTTTTAAAAAAATCAAAGTAGGACATGAAAATCCAATGAGATCATTGTGTGATGAAAGTAAGAGTTAAAAAAAAGAAAAGGAGGTAGAAGGGACTAAGAAGACCATTTACAAATTTTAAAGTATTGAGAATCTATACATTGGAGATCATTGTCCAATGACAACTGAACTGACTCTCATGCATCCATCTCATTCTATATTGGGGGGAAAAGAGAGAACAAAAAGTTGCAGTTAAATGGAAGAATGGTTCCTATGCTCTTCACCAAGAGACAAATAAAGGAATTAGCAGTGATATTTTTAGCATGAGCCCAACAGTAATAAGAAACATCATTTCACAGGAAAATAGGTCTTCTCAGTTTGATGATAAGCACAAGCAAGGGGACCAACCCTGGAAGGACTATCAACTAGGTGTGTTGACAAAAGATGTTTGTTGCAAAACATGAATAGTGGAGAATTTCTATCAGCAATAACAATGCTTCCACCAATACTCCAATCTACACCAAGTCATTTGACTTCAATGGAATGGTGGTCAAATTGGAGAAAGACAAAAACAAAACCTTTCAAAATGAGGATCAGGATTTAGAGATGAAGGAGGTTTATAGACTCCTTAGAAGCCTGGCATTTGTATAATTTGAAAACTTTCATTGAGAAAAGAGTTGGAAGCTAGCAGGCATGGTCATAACTCTGATATCCATGCAAAAAATGAAATTCAGCATATTTTAATAGTCAGAAAGTACTTGATCATGGATGTGGGAATAAATTCAGAATTAGCTGGCTGAGGTACAGTTCGACCAATTGACTAGTTAGAAAACTTATATCTTAGTGGTCAACCTGATGATGATAAACCTTTTCTTTCCTAAGATCACCTGGTATTTGGACAGGACTCTCACCAGGACCACATGTATATTTTTTTCAGCTTGATATAAAACCAGCTAAAGCTTGTGTTCTGCTGGGAAAGCCTTTAAGAACCCAGGTTTAATTATATGCCGTGATGAAATAGTGCAGACTTTGATGGAAGAGATAGCTTATTACTGTATTATTTGTTGGTCTGTTGTTTCAGTCATGTCTGATGACCCCATTTGGGGTTTTCTTGACAAAGAATACTGTGTGATTTGCCTACTACTACAGTGATTTGCCATTTCCTTTTCAAGTTCATTTTACAAATGAGAAAACAGAGGCAAACAGAGGTTAATCAATTAGCTCAGGGTCATATAGTTAGAAGTATTTGAGGCTGGAATTGAACTTAGGTCTTCTTGGCTCCAATCTATTGATGGTGACATATAGCTGTCCATGGCTAAATGTTATAGTTGGTTAGAATATCACCATAGCTTGATGATTGGATAGAGTCACAATTTCATCAGCGTGGGCATTCCCTCCACTGGAACAGATTTCAATTTGTTCTTCAAACATTTCTATCATGTATGGTTCAAATCTATTATACCTTAAATCCCCCTTAAAGAGTTTCTATGATACACTACAGTCCTTCCTCATGTTGTGACCATATGATTTGGACCTGGAAAGGACATTGGAGGCCATTTAATACAATTGTCCCATTTTATAAATGATGATTTTATAGATGATTTGGCCACAGTTACACAGATTACTAGTAGAATGCACATCCTCTGGCTTTGATTTTTGTGATCTCTCTACCTTATCCACTATCCTTTTAGTATCTTAGAGGTACCAATACACTATTTGGGTGACATGCCCATTTGTTGTCTCATTTTTGTTAAGTAGCTGACCCACCTTATTTTCTAGCCTAGGCAGCTAAGTAGCACAGTGGACACATTATTGGGCCAGAAATTAGGAAGAACTGAGTTTAAATATGGCCACAGATACTAGCTTAGCTGCATAATCCTGAGCAAATCATGTAACCTCTGTGTGCCTCACTTTTCTCATCTATATAATAGGGATAACAATGGCATCTATCTCCCAGGGTTTTTGAGAAGATCAAATGAGATATAATACTTGTAAAGTGTTTATCATGTAGTAAACACCTAGTAAACATTAGCTGTAATTGTTATTATTATTAGTCATACTTGCACTTTGTATTTTATTTTATGCTGAAGTGCTGCTCTGAAACCTTTTTGAATGATGAGGGTCACATTGGGTCCTTAAAGGCTATGCCAGCAGATCTCACACACTTATAGGTATTATCAAGTTGGAAAGTCTTCAAGTAGTTGTCTATATGTCCGTATGTATATCCTATGTATATATGTGTTTTTTTGAAACCTTATTTATGTATGGTGAATCTTGTCACCAGACGATTGACCATCAGATAAGGTATCTTTTTTTGGCCATGGCAGTTCATGAAATAAAGACAATAGAAATCTATAAAAAATATACTTTATAATAACTTATAATTATGTAAATTTTTAAATACAAATACATTTTAGGGCTTGCACTCTTTTGAAATGGGGATGATTCATACCAGTGATTAAGAATGGTTAGAAAACTTGGAGGGAGAAAACAGGCAAGAAAAAAAGGGTGTAGTCCCAGGTATGATCTTAAAGAATTCTATGCCAGGGTTAGCTAAAGAGTTCACCAATATCAACAAATCTGGGGGATTTCGAAAGAGTTATGAAGCAAAGTTTAGAACCATCGTATAAAATATAACTTAGACAAGGGGTGTGGAAATAGCACAAGGCATCGGTGCATAGTTTTTCACACGTATTTTCTAGCTTAAAGATGATTCTTTTCTGATAATGACATGTTAGGGTTGCCCCTGCCTTGCTCAGCTTCATTTGTGCCATCATGGTCTTGGTGGATACCTTTCATCTTCCTAGAATATACTCCTGAAACTTGAAGTTATAATTTGATTTGCTACATCATCGATGGAAAGTTTCCATCAACTTGAGGCACATGCAAGTAACCTATTTATTTCCATTTTTCCTTGGGTCTGTAGCTATGCTAGTCTTCTAGTTTCATCAAGAAGAGAATTGGAAACTGTTGGATGTGGACATAGCCTTATGACTTCACGGACAAAAATGAAATTAAATATACTTGAATAACCAGGAAACAATTGATTATGGATATGGGCATAAATTCAGAACCAGCCAATTGATACAGTCAGATCATTGATTAATAAGATAATGCATTTCCTAGTGGTCAACTTGCTGGTGTTTTGTAATCCCCTTACCTGGTCCTTGCACAATAGAAAACCCATTCTTGTCATCTCAGTGAATCCAGAATATTACAGATTACACATTAGTTTTGTATCAGTGATTAGCAGGAATGGCCAGTGTTTAGATGTGATTCAGAGATGAAGTGTGTCAATCAGAACAAAGTTGGTGGGACACACTATTTCTCATATCTTTTTTTAATATTTTACGTTTTTAATGATCAAAAATCTATTTTCTCTCCCACTACCCCTTCACCTCATTGGGAAAAGTAAAAAATATATTCTAGTATTAGTAACAAATATGCATGATCAAATGAAATAAATTTCATAGGTTTTGATCAATGACACATATAAAATCCAGTGGAATTATTTGTTGGCTATGGGGAGGGGAGAAAGAGGAGGGAAAGAGCATGAGTCATGTAACCATGGGAAAATATTCTAAATTAATAAAATTTTCAATTAAAAAATGAAATAAATTTCCTTATTGGTTATGTTAAAAACAATTTCATTCTTTACCCTAAACTCATAACCTCTCTGCCAGGAGATGGATAACATGTTTCATCATCAACCTTATAGAATCATGGCTGGTCTTTGTTCTTGACAATAATTCTTAGCATACTTTTGATATTACTATCATCCCAAATATTCCATTTTATTATCAATACCATTGAAATTCCTCTAATCATAATCTCATATTCCATTTTTCCAACCAGTTTTGATGGACACCAAGAGAAGAAGTTCATATCCTGATGAACTTCTGCTAATTCACTTCCAAAAACTCTTTTCAGAGATTTAATCTATGATCTGATCAAGAAGTCAGGAAGACTCATCTTCCTGAGGTCAAATCCAGTCTCACTAAATTGTACAACTCTTGGAAAACCACTTACCCCTTTTTGCTTCAGCTTCCTTATTGGTAAAATGATCTGAAGAAGGAAATGACAAACCAATCCAATATCTTTGTCAAGAAAATCCCAAATGGGGTCATGAAAAATTGGACATAACTAAAGCTACTGAAACAATCACAACTTGTCAAGAAGCATATCCAAGTATATAGAACTAGTATTCTTTGGACTAAATAAATAGTCCAAATTTATAGAGGCTTTGACCTTTCTACTTTTACCTTCCCCCATGGAGAAACTTCCTTGCCATCATGCTTTAGTTCCACTCCTTAGAACCAGAATCCCTGGACCTCTTCAACTCACAAGATTGCCTTCAAACTTGGATACATCCATTTCAGGGTCAATATTCCTTCATGTAAGATAGAAAAAAAAACCATTAAAGAGGCAACTAAGGAGCCAGCTCTCTTAATCAGGATATTGGTCTTAGTTGAAACTCGTGGTTAAGAGTCTTGGTAAGAGTCACACAGCCTGCATGTGCCAGAAGCAGGACATGAGCCCAGGTCTTCATGACTCAAGGGCTGTATCTTTATCCACTATACTAGTTCTCTCTCATTTTCGCTATCATTATCTAGGGTCTAGAGACAAAGGGGGCCTTTTGATACCTCAAGTCCAGTCTAATACCATCATTTTTGTTTGTTTCAAAACAAGAACTAGTGAGGAAATCGGGGAGCTGTTCCTAGAATTCCTAAAAGAAAGCCCAGTAGGAAACAGCTCCCCTGGCATGTTATAGGACTCCTTCTTCTCTCTTTTTGTTGTTCTCCCGTCTTGTTGGAGGAGGACGAAGAGGGTTCCAGATTGTTAACCAGCAGCAGCTGGCAGCTTTATTGTTTTTTAATTAAATAACCCCCAGCCACACAAGCACACACCAATCCCCCACCTCCTCCTCCTCATGAAACCTCATTAAGTGAGAGGACTATAATTAAACTAGGAATCTGGGGATGCCACTCCTCCTATCAGTCTGTTGCCTCTGCTGCAGGATATGGGTAAAAAGACAGTACAGCCTGTCTCCCTGCCTCATTTTATGGGCAAAGGGTGATAACAGGGAAAGGCAATCTTTATCCGTCACTTAATGGGCAACTTGGCTCTCCCTTCAGGGCAGCCAGATGTGCCTTTTGTCCTTACCCACTTCCATTGTGGACTGCTGCCCATCAAATAAAGCAAGACATGTGCCCTGGAGGGGTAATTTACCTCAAATAGGTGAGGGCTTTAATTCCAAGAGCAAGGGAATTTTACTAACATTACTTCACCATGCATCCGGGTCCAATATGTTAGGAATCTTTTCACATGATTGGATGCGTTTAGCCATCAGCATTTTTTACTTATTATTTCTTCTTATTACTTATTACCAGCATATGGCCCCAAATGAAGCAGTTTTTCTTATCTTCTCCCCCACTCTTATCAGCCCCCCTTGTCTGTACCAACTTGTCCTTTATTCCTTCTTCCCTTCTCTGCTTTACCCATGATTCTCAGGCTGCCTTTCTCCCAATGCTATATACCCCTTCTTCCTTTTCTCATTCTCGAAGCTAGTACGTGATATTGAAATTAAATGATATCATGGTATGTGCTTCCCTGGTCTTGGACAAAACTCTTTTAAAAATCTGTTGATGGGGGTGAGAGTGAAAACGTTGATGCTGAATATTTAAGATATGCTCCGTGCTGTGTTTTTTTAAACCAAGTGTTCCCTTGCCTGAGAGAAGCTCTGATATGTGCCGCATCCCTTACAGCCTCCCCCAACCCAGTGAAGATGAATTTATCATTTACATCATTTCTCTTTGCAACTCTGACAATTCATAACACCGCCGAGTCTGACATCTCCACTTTTCTTCCAATTGATAAATAATCTCTTTTTGATTTCAGGAACTGAGTCCAACATACAAAGGAAGATTCATCGGTCTTTTATTTCACAAGCAAGCTCCTTGAAAAATGTAGTTTGTGCCACCACTTGGGCATTAATTCCTGACACGCCACTTATCATCATTTGATTGTTTCCAAGAGAACACCATATTTTAACTCTTTGGGAAAGAATTAACTGATTAAGTACACTGCATCTGGTTGTTATGGTAACTAAAGTTCTAAAAATAATGTAAAGAAAAGACCACCTTTAATTGAAATCACAAGAAGTTGTTATGGTAACTGGAATTTTAAAAGTAACTAGGTTAAACTACATTTCATTTTATCCAGAGCCTTGCACAAACAAATTCTGATTAAAATATCAGGTTTAATTTAATCAGTTAATTAATGTCACTAAATGTCATTTATCTTATAATTCTCATTTATATTCCTAGCTGAATTAACCAACTTGCTAATTTCTACTATTCTGTCTTTAATTTGGCATTCTGAAACCCAATAATTGTACTTCTTCTTTTGCCCACAATGGTCATCCATGTCCCAAGGGACATTGTAAATTCCTCACAGAAATTGTAAACTCATTGTGGAGAAGATAGGGATAAGTCCTTGTCTTTCTTTGTCCCCCAAGGTACCCACTGTAATCCCCTTCTCACTGCATCTGCTAAAGAATTGTTGGATTGAACTGAATCAATAATAAACAGTATTCAGCAGGAAGCATCTGTATGTATTTAGAATTGTGCTGACTGCTATACAGAGCAAATTTAGGTTGAGAGGGGACTAGCCTTAAAGGCAGGAAGACCCAGGTTCAAATCTTGCCTCTGACATACAAGTTTTGTGAATTAGCAGGAGTCACTTAACTTTTCAGTGCCCCCAACAAATTTTTTAAGACATGAATTTACAGAGCAGCTGCTGATCTGCATTGGTGCAGGGAATTTCCACACTGGAATTTCTTTATGTTGATGAAGTCCCTGGTCCTGTCATCCCAGATGTTCATTCCCCCAAAAAATTAAATGGAAAGATCACATAACTATGTAATGATATGCTAATTACAGAAATAAGAGAGAGCAAAGAATAAACTTATTCTGAGAAAAGGTAGCATGGTGTAATGTTATTGCCACTAATTGCATGATTTCAGGCTTTCCTCCCCCTGGCTTCGGTTTCCTTATCTGTAAAAATGAGAGAGTTAGTCTATAGTTTTTTAAGTCCATTCTAGCTCTTACACTCTGTAACTGTCCCTGGTGTCTAGGGAATTGAAATGTGCTATATCAGGGAGGTAAGTTAAATATCTTTCTGTCATGTTCACAGCTTTGACAAAAAAAAAAAGTCTTGTGAAGGAAGCCAACTCTGGTGGTCACAGAAAGAAGGGAAGACAGGAACAGGGTGTTTGAAAGATTTGGGATGGGAGATTATCATGTTCACTGGCACAATTCCACAATTATCACTGAGCATAGATGAGAAGTCTTTTTAAATCATACAATCATAGACTGTTTGGAGTGCGAAAGGATTTGAGAGGTAGTTTCATCTTTATTTTGATACTTTCTAAAAGAAAGGGAAAAGAATATATGTCCACATCTGGGTCTTCCCATCTGTCCATCACCATGTTACTTAACGGTCACTAATATTTGAAATATTCACTTCCACTTAAAAAATTTTTTCTCAAAGTTATAAAGCAATCAATGAGAGAGTTAATGAAATTTAGGTCTCCTAATATATCTCTCTACTTTCAGCCATTCCTCATTGCTTATAGTGAAAGAAAGACTGTATAAATAAGTCTGTCTCAATTTCTGTATTTGTGAGGGAGAGGAAAATGATTTGCTTATGGTTTGAAAGGTGGCTTTCATACTTGGGATTTCCTTTACATTCAGATTTCCTCTTTGGGGCTTAAGCACCTTTAGTTCAAGGGAAGAATGACCTCATGGGCTGGGGAGATTAACAGCCTCACACCCTTGGCTCAGGGGAGATAGAAATGCGAATTAATGATGACTGGGTGGTGAGAAGAATGAAAGGTGGCTAATGAATATTTCTTTCCCCTTTCCTTCTTTCTCTGAGATCCTAAGATACTACTATGTAAGGAAGCCTGCCTGGCTACTCCAATAATTGATAATAATAATAATAATATGCTAGCACAATAATAATCATGTACTAACTTTTATATAATACTTTGAGGTTTATAAAGTACTGTATATATTATTTCATTTGATCCTTTAATTTAATCCTTTGCTCCTTTGGCAAGGATAAAGCAGCCTTTGCTTAGAAAAGCTTCTACTTGCAAGTGTTCTCAAACTTTTTTGGGTCATGGGCCCTCTGGCAGTCAGGCTGCTAAAGCCTGTGGAGCCTTTCTCAGAATAATGTTTTTAAGTACATAAAATAAATGTATAGGATGAAAAAGGAAACCAATTACCTTCAAATACAATTCTCTCTCTTTCTCTCCCTTTTCCCTCCCCTGCCTTCTTCCCCTCCATCTTTCTCATCTCCCCCCTCTCTGCTTCTATATACATATATTTTTGGATATATATACACATATGTGTATAATACACACATATATGTAAATATATGTGTTTGTATGTATACTACACATCATGGAAAAAAATGTATTGTTCAAAGTAAATCCACACCAGCTCCCTAAAACACCTATAACAAGATGGGGAGTTATATGGAGAAAGCACTCTTTTTGATTTTCTTCTTAGAATATGGGAAAGAAGATAAAATACACAAAGTGGCTCAGTGAATAGAGAGCCAGGCATGGAGACAGAAGGACTTAGATTCAAATTTGACCTCAGACACTTCCTAGCTGTGTGACCCTGAACAAGTCCCTTAACCCCATTGCCTAGCCTTTACTGCTCCTCTGCCTTGGATTCAATACACAGGGTTGATGCTAAGAGGGAAGGAAAGGGTTTATTTTTTTTAATACACAAAATAGGAAAATATTAAAGTAAAGATATTTCATTACTTCAAGGGCATGTGATTTTTTGATTTATTAGTGTAGATGTTACCTTTACACATTATTAGAGGGTATTTGTGGTCAACACTTTCTTACTTTTTTTTTAAGGCAAAGGTTTCAACTGAGAACTAAGAATTAAGACCTTTTACTCACTAATGCCTTTTTTATTTTTCTAAAATTCCTAGACCTGGGAAGTTATTTCAAGAAATCATGGATTCTGCTCTTCCCACCTCTCCTTAACAGTTGTCCCAATCTAATGGTTACCATTATTCTTTCTCACCTGTTATTTTCTTCTTAATAGCTACTTTTTGCATTCCTTTTCTAACCTCTATGTTGATTGGGGAAAGATTGGCCAAATTCAGTCCTAGAGGCTTATTAATAATATATTTATAAAGTATATTATTGAAACCTTTTTCAGGGTTTTCTCTGGGAATATTAGAATTTCCCATTTTACCTAAACCGAAGGTTTCCCCCAGAAACATTTTTGATACTTTTTTATTGGAGGAGGGAGTTTGGGGAAATCAGACCTGTGATTTAATTGGAATGGGGGATTCCTGGTAAGGAAACTCTATCAATGAAAGTAGGCACCTACTTTGCAATTCATCATCTTAGAGAATTGACTGAGGACCAGAGATTAAATGACTTGTCCAGGATCACACTGTCAGTATTTATCAGAGACTTGACTAAATCAGTTCTTCCTGACTCTGATGCTTTGTCCTATCCACAGTGACATACCTTTTACCCCCTGGGACTTTTATTTGTCTTGCGTTTGCCCCTACCCTGGTTTTCCCCAGGAAACATAAGAATTTGGCTTACTTCTATGGTATTTGAGCCAGCTCACCTGCTAGCAAGCATATGCACATAAACATATTTGGTACTCAGACCAGAGTGGAGTTTGAAGAAACAAATTCACATCTCTAAGAAGGAAGTCCAGATAGCCTTTGTGTATTGTATTTGTTAGTTCCAACAAGTATAGCTTCTATGTCCCTAGCTGCCAGCTGTTCTGTCTGTTCATTGCTGTTACCACTTCCACAGCTGCCATCCATCTTTCTCATCAGATTCTGGAAGTGGCTGTCTCTGTAGTTACCATTCTTTTTGTCTGATGTTGCTTCTTTGGCCACCTACAGTTATCCTTAATGAAACCCTCAAGTCAACAAGATGGAAATGCTCTCTTTTTATGTTCTTGCCATCTTGTGCTCCCTTTTTCCTTCTTCCCTGTATTCTCTCTTCTACTTCATTCATCATTGGTATATGTTTTCTATACACCTTCAGCTCATGGCATTTTTGGAATTTTAGTTTTTATTCTCTACTCCATCCTCCCATCCTGAGGGGGAAGAATGGAGAGGATTAAAAGCTCTATTATATGGTTGCATTCTTCTCCCACTTAAATAATCTTTAGTCCCTTTGAATTAGACTAGGTTTATATATATACATATATATACATACATATTATGCACATATTAGATATAACGTCTATCAAATTCCACATAACCTAGCTACATGAAAATTATTTGAGGTATACAGATCACATGCAAGTATATAACATTGTTTTTGTTGAATCATTTTCAGTTGTGTCCAACTTTTCATGATCCCATTTGGAGTTTTATTGGCCAAGATACTATATTGATTTACTGTTTCCTTCGTCAGCTCATTTTACATTTGAGGAAACTGAGGCAAATAGGGTTAGGTGACTTGTTTACAGTCACATAACTAATAAGTATCTGAGGCTAGTTTTGAACATGGATCTTCCTAACTCCAGGCCTGATGCTCTATCCACCATGCTGTTCCAAGTATATAAGGTATAGTACAGTGGTTCCCAAACTTTTTTGGCCTACCTCCCCCTTTCCAGAAAAAATATTACTTAGCACCCCATGGAAATTATGAAACTATTTATTGAACTCAGAATAGAATGTAATACAAAAAAAGTGTGGCCATCACCATTCCCCTTGGATTGCTGCAGCACCCACCAGGGGGCAGTAGCACCCACTTTGGGAATCACTGGTATAGAAGATTAAATATAGAAATCACATGAAGGTACAAATTACATAATACTACATATCAGAGTTGTACTTATTATTCCTTGGAACAGTTTGGTGGAGCAGTGGATAGAGTACTGGGTCTAGAGACAGGAAGATTCATCTTCTTGAGTTCAAATCTGGCCTCAGACCCTAATTAAGTCACTTAGCCCTGATTGCCTCAGTTTCCTCAACTATAAAATGAGCTGGAGAAGGAAATGGCAAACCTCTCCAGTATCTTAGCTGTGTGACCCTGGGCAACTCATTTTGTTCTGTTTACCTCAGTTTTCTCAACTGTAAAATGAGCTGGAGAAGGAAATGGCAAACCTCTCCAGTATCTTTGCCAATAAAATCCCAAATGGGATCATGAAGAGTTGGACATGACTGAATGGTCAATAATAATAACAACATAGTATAGCTTATAACCAAGGATATCTTGTCCCAAAGGTTTAAAAAAAAAAAAGACTTTGTGCCCAGTAGACACTTGTAAGTAACTTAAGTAATATCCTGTTCTGTTATCCAACAGGAATCATATATTAGCCTGGTCACTAACCAAATAACCAAGATATTTTTTCGGTGATCCATTGTCTCTTCTACACCTCCTAACTCACTGATTTCTGTGAGCAAACCAGTAGCCTCCGGCTCACCCACTTGAAGTATAAATTTTGGATCCAAATGTGGCCCAGACTGGATGGCATAGTCTTAAGATAAGGATTCTTAATCTGAGGTGAACTTAAAAAAATTATACTTATGCTTCAATATCATTGATTTCTTTTTTTTTTCTTTTTTTCTTTTTTCCTTTCCTTTTCCTTTTCTTTTTCTTTTTTCTTTCTTTATTTTTTTTAAAACCCTTACCTTCCATCTTGGAGTCAATACTGTGTATTGGCTCCAAGGGAGAAGAGTGGTAAGGGTAGGCAATGGGGGTCAAGTGACTTGCCCAGGGTCACACAGCTGGGAAGTGACTGAGGCCAGATTTGAACCTAGGACCTCCCATCTCTAGGCCTGTCTCTCAATCCACTGAGCTACCCAGCTGCCCCCTCCATTGAGTTCTTTTTGTAATCTTATGTGGAGTTCTTTGTATTTAGTAACATTATTCTAAGAAGTTTCATATGCTTCACCTGACTAGCAAAGAGGTCCATGACATTGGATCACAAAACAGTTAATAATTCCTGATTTCGACATTAAAGGGACCTTAAGTGACCATCTAGCCCTTCTTATCTCTTCATTTTGTACTAGAGAAAACTGAGGTTCCAAGAAGTTAAAGGGCTTATCAAAGTCATTAAGATAAGATCATTGATTTAAGAGGTAGGTGCTATTATTATTCCTATTTTACTGTTGAGGAAACAAGCAAACTGATATTAAGTTACTTGGTGCAGGGTCCTATGGCTAGGAAAAAAAATAAAATAAATTTATTAAGAGACTATATGTGCCAAGCTCTGCACTAAATTTTGGAAATACAAATAAAGGGAAAAGGTAGTCCCTTCTCCAAGAAGCTCGAAATCTAAAGTAAATAGTCATGTGCAAACAAGTTGTATACAAGATAAATTGGAAATAATCAATGTAGGGAAGACACTAGCATTAAGAGTATGTGGAAAGGCCATCACTGGTAACCAACTATCCATATTTGACTGATAGATCAGACCTTGTTAGAGGCTGATTCCTTGACCCTCCCTCAGTTCCTGTTCTCCTGTTTTATTATGGTGGTTGTCTGACTGAGGACCTTCTTGGTAATAGGTTGTTGTAATACAATGACTTCATGAGATTTGTTCCTTTTCTGGGGTTATTTCTGGGGTTATTTTATTGTCTGGAAGAATGCCAGATTTTTATACTTCATTTTAAATGAGGTGGTTCTTAACACAATTGGACTGTCTTGCATTCTCTCATGTCACTGTGATTTTGTAGCAGGATATTCTGCCCCTTGGCTGGAGTTCTGACAGTGAACTTGAGTGTTATCTGTTTGTCCCTTCCTATGTTATTCTGACTTGAAGTGATAGCTAGCTAGGTAGTGGGTTTTCCTCAGTCTCTCAGTCAAGTGACAAACCAGTTGTAAGTGTTTGCATGCTCTTTATTTTAGGAAATTCCAAAGTCCAAGTCAATGGCTCTTGAACACATGTTAACAGGAATGGAATGAAGTCTAAGACATTGTTCTTAGCATCATAGGCATGTGATAGAAAGGCCACATGCCGACTCCACCAAACCTTCTGTTTGGATTAAAAAAAACCAACAACCATGAATAAAGCAGTCTGATTGCAGGTCTCCTGG
Source organism: Gracilinanus agilis (assembly GCF_016433145.1). NCBI lineage: Eukaryota > Metazoa > Chordata > Mammalia > Didelphimorphia > Didelphidae > Gracilinanus > Gracilinanus agilis. Next base: position 598,609,761 of record NC_058132.1, on the reverse strand, counting down.
AGGATGACATGTTATGCTTATGGAATTCCTGCTTCTTGCCAAGTCAGGGACTTGTGTGAGTATTTTTCTTTCAAAAATTTGACACTGATTACAATCCATTTTGACAGAGAATCCATATACCATTAAGTACTTCTCTCATCACACCTTGGCTCCTGGTTCCTGGCTGGAACAAGAGGGAGGAGAGTGTGAGAGAGAGTGTGTGTGTGTGTGTACCAGGTGAAGTGGATAATCCATCACCATTAAGATAGTGGTACGTTCTTCCTGTGTCCTTCCACAGGTAAAAATCAATGTACGTTAGTTCTAAGCTCTTGCTACAACCGACATTCTCAAATAGAAACTTGAAGTAGCAATATTTTCCATTGACTTCTCTGGGCACAGGCTTCATACTTCTACTAAACATTTGCTTCCATTCTGGGCCAACAGAACATGTTCCACTAGAGACCTAGAGCATTCTCCTGATCCAGATGTCCAAAGTCATTGTCTAGGGCTCTAATAGCCATTAAGCAGCAGGCTTTCTACAACACTAATTTCTTTTTTGTACCTTATGATTTTATCCTGGTATAGTATAGTATATCAGGGGAAGCTTATCTTGACTCTTCCTTTGTCTTTTATCCCCTCAAAGATTCTCATCCAGAAACTGAGCTTTTCACTAGTCTTATTCATGGTCAATCTCAACAGTGGAAAATGAGTTTCAAGTATATTTATTTTTATTGATAACATACTTAAAAAACAAACAAACAAACCCTTACCTTCCATCTTAGAATCAATACTGTGTATTGCCCATGATCACGCAGCTAGGAAGGTTCTGAAACCAGATTTGAACCCAGGACCACCCATCTCTAGGCCTGGCTCTCTATCTACTGAACCATCTAGCTTCCTCCAATAATGTACTCTTTGGAGGAAGTTCTAAATCTTTACCTGGACTTTCTTAGGTTAAACAGTTAGTTCCTTGAGCAACACAAATGGCCTTCGCCCTCTTTAAGGGTAACAATGTCTTCAGATGCACAGGGTATATCAGATTAGACATCTGTATCCATTTGAGTTCCCTGTGACCAGTAATGAGTGCTGAATTTAGAAGCTGCTACCCATCTCTGGTTCATGGCATCCAATTTAGCACTTGTCAGGATACAGGCCAGTAAATTGTTGTCCATCCATATTTAGAATTGAACTTTGGATACAGTCTTGGGGTTTAGTGACAGCCCACTTCAAAGTCAAGAATCCCAGCATGTGGATGGTATAGCATATCTCACTATCATTGAGTTCCCTTGTCAATCAGTCAACAAGCACTTCTTTAGCATCTACTATGTGCCAGACACTGGAGATACAGATAAAAAGAATGAATCAGTGTCTACTTACTACAAATATATGAAATTTATGTTAATATTTACATAAAAAGGAAAAGAAAATAAACACATAATAATTAAAGATGAGGCAGTTTGGAAGGAAGGGCACTAGTGACTGAGGATAACCAGGAAAGGATATACATAGAAGATGGTGCTTCATCTTTCTTGAAGGAAGGGGATAAATGATTCTATAAGGTATAGGTGAGGAAGGTATATACTAAGCATGTGATATGCTAATACAAAGGCACAGAGATCCCTACCTTCTTTAATAGTAATTGCCACTATAAATTATAATTAGGAAAACTTTGAAAATGGCTTATTCTTCCACTTCCAAACTTTCATGAGTTTTTCAAGAAGTTACCTAACCTTGACTTGGACACCCCCATTCCACACATGTGCAATTTATATACTCTCTATATCACTATACTATTTTGAAAAAGATTGGCCTCAAAAATCTAGACATGGATAGTTAATTTTTATGCTGTTTTCTGTTACCTTTGGTCATAAACTCGTCTGAATTATTGATGTTCAGTATGGTACTTCTTAGGAGCATAGCTACATTCAAGCTGCTTCCTTTAGCTGCTTAATGCGGACACTTGTATACTGAATATTTTATTTCTCTCTTGTAAAAGGAAATATGTTCTCTGTGCTTCTCTCCACCATCACTCCCACCTCCTCTCCTCCTTGGTTAATGCAGGAAATCCATTCCATGATAGACAGCTATCAGGCTGGTTTTGATTCAGAGGAAGGATTATGTGCATGGCTAGCTCCTCCTTGGAAGTGTTTTAAATCATTGTTTACTGCAGGTTGTAGCATTTTTCTTTTTGGAAAGAAAAATGGCCTCTTGGTCCAGTCATAAACCATGGAATGAGAGAAACAGACTGCCACAGGTCACACTATATAGGACGTTTCCTCTCTCTCCACATCAGCATTCCACCTCCCCCATCCAAAGCAAAGGAAGAATGGCTTGTACACCTCTGATACCCCTGAGCTTTGTACTTCCCTGCCTTACTCTGAATTCTGAGCTGGGCGCTTATCTTGGCACCCCCCTACCCGTCTGGGCAGCAGGAAACTTTCAGAGCTGGTAAACTATCTGCATTGCCAATCTCCCTCTGGCCTAAGGGAGGAGATGAGTGGTGGTGAGGAGGATGAGAGGGAGGAATATGTATGAGTAAATAAAAGCAACCTCATTCAAAGCAGGCTTATTCCTTGGGGAAAACTGGATGGCTTATTTTGGACTAGTCTTCTCCTAAGTGCCACTCATTTTTAGATAATTGCACTGTTTGGAGATGGAAGACCAAAATATCAAGGCTGGTTTTACTGGGTTAGGAAGCCTATGTGGGATCTCTGACCACACCTAAATTAGAGTTAGCACATTAGGGCCAGACCGCCAGTCCTAAAATCTCAGGGAGGGGGGGAAGAAATGGAAGTGACTCTTCATACCATCCAGGCAAAAAACAAAACAAAACAAAACCTTGTTCTGAGCAGGCAGATGCACACATGATTTTGTTTCCTAATTCAGGCTACCAGTGGTGATCTGGCAAAGTTTCCTAAAATTTCTGTGGTTTTCATTGTTTTATTATTCTTCACCATGATCCTGAACAGATGTTCTCAATCCCATTTTGTAAATGAGGGAACTGAGGCACAGATGTTAAGTGATTTAAAATCACAGAATCATAGAATATTTTTGAATGGAGAGTTTAGCGATAATCTTGTCAAATTCCCTCATTTTGCAGATAAGGCTACACAAGAGGAAAACTGGGATAAGGAATCAGGGCTTGTGGTTATTATTCTATTCTTTAGCCAATACAATCATTTTTCCTTAGGGTTCTTTAGTGGTTTAGTAGAAAAAGGGCCCTACTTGTAGCCAGGAGAAACCTAGATCCAAATTCCATCTGTACTATTTATTAATTAACCATGGGCAAGTCATTAAATCCCTTTATGCCTCAGTTTCCTTATTTAGAAAATGCTGATGATTCTAGTAGTAACTACCTCAGTGTGTTGTTATAAGAATAGAATGAGAAAATGTATGTAAAGTTTTATGTGTGTGAGTATTTTTTGTATGTCTATTTTATGCACATGCATATCTGTGTATACGACCAAACTGTGATCTTTCATGATCCATAAGCTTTCCCTTTTTTTTTAGAAAAAGTAGCAAACTCACCTGACTTCATATTTTCAGAATTGTAGAAAGTTAGGCAGAATATTATTTTATTGGTATCTTGAAGAGTCAATAAAAAAATCTTTATGTCTTATTATTCATGTATGTCAGAAAGTGTTATGTTAGAATGTTGCAATTTTATCTCCTTTAGATTCCTTAGTGTTTTGAACCTTTGGAGTTACTGTAGGTTAATTATTGAGGATGGCATCTCTTTCAAGTTGAACAACCCTAAGCAGCCTAAATACCACTCTTAAATAATCTTTTAAGTAATTGAATTTTATCGCCTCCCCCAAACCTCAGCAGATTTGTGCTTTAAATGAGTCCTTTCAGGCATATTGAAGCGTTTGACATCATAAAGGCAATCCAGAAAATCCAGAATTATATATGGTATTACTAAGTGAAATTCTTACAAAAGAATGACTGATTCTATCTGTTAGCAAACAAATAAAGGGACTTGAACAGTAATATGAGTCTAAAGTGGCACATATTTACCATAGTAACTTATTTTATCATCTCTGCTTAACCTTAATGAACTTGTGGGATTATCCAAACATTCTCACTTATTGTTCAGAGACATAGATTTCTCAAAAGAAATAAATAGGCATAAATAAATAGGCATAAATAAATAAATAAGAACATCTCAAAGTTTAACATCTGTCACAATAATGAGTATTTGGGGAATAAGATGACATGTCGTAGGATCGATTTGCCCATGGAGCTCATGAAGAGCCCCTACTTCTTGAGCAAGTCAAAGTTAATGTTAATAATGAACCAAGAGAGAAAATCAAGGCTCAGAAGATTATGTCAAAGATATAGTTATCATTGACCTTTTGATCCAGATTCAGCAATTATCAATCTCTTTAGGGTTCTGTCAGCTTGGCCTTTAACACAAAAACTTTCCAGAGGAATACATGACATAAAGGAAGGAAAACATGAATATGTAGGGAAAGTCTGAGAACACTGTATCCCTTTGATTACACTACCTCTAACGGCATCTTTTCCTTCTTCCAAGTACAAGTATGTAAAGGAACTCTCCCTTTCTCTCTGACTGTATGTGTTGGCTTCAAAGTCCCCCTGTGTTATAGAGGGGCTGGTGTACCCCTTAGGGTTATTAGAAGTCATGCTGCTTTCCAAATCCCACAGTTCAACTTCCTTGTCTTCCTCATTGTGATAGCAGTATTGAAAATTGGTAGAGGTATTTGTGACAGTATTTTCTCACAAAACTTATTGATCAAAAGTACTGAGGCTAATACACACACACACACTTCAAAATGATAACAATTACCCAGCTGAAATCATTTTAGAAAGTAAATGATTGACAGCACTAGGAGTCAGTGTCCAAGAAATATACATTAGAAGAACATGATTTTGAAGTTGTCAACAAATCTCTCTCATAATGATGTCCAAGGAATTGGTAGTTAATAGTGTTAATAAAGTTCTTAAAGAGCATCAATATCCAGTGTCTACAGTCAATTAACCCCTTTTTCTTGTGGAGAGAAAGGCCTTTCAAAAATTTAAAATTGATCAAATCTATGAAGAGCTGAAAGTTGATAATGATACTGCGGATGCCCAAGGAGTCATCATCAGTGTCTAATGTCTAGTGTCTAGCCCAGGGCATTTCACTGGGTGCTTAATCAATGTATGTTGAATGAATGAAAGAATCAATAGCTCCTTGAGGCTAGATTTGAGGGGGGTCATCGAGGTGCCTGATCAAGAAAGGTATTTCCCTTTCTGTCCTAGAAATATTTCTCCCCAGTGAGTTTTTGACTGGACCACAAGAATGTATAATCATCTTCCCCATCCTCCTTGGAGGCTTTAATAATTTCATGCCCTTCAGAAATACTATTTTACCTGTGATTATTGAAAGAGAAAGTCCCTCTTCTTTATCCAACCTCCAAAATCTTCCTCTGATCTCCACACATCTATTAGTAACCTTTTGGCTTCTTTTTTTTTTCCTTCCTGGAAGTCCCAGCAGTGTTTTGGACCTGTAAACATTAACTTAACTAGATTATCTCTATCCCAGTTGCTGTTAGGGAAGCCAATGTATTAGCCAGCTATTACAGCTAATTTTGTAGGATTGTTCTGAAGACCAAGTGAGATCATATTTGTAAAATTTAACACGCCTGCTACATAATAGGCTCTATGTAAATATGTATTCTCTTTCCTTCTCCAATTTGTGCTTGTTTTTTTTCTAAAGCCAATGAGGCCACGGAGTCTTGATAGTTATTATGATATGCCTTTCTCACCAAACGTTGCCCTTTACAAATATTTTTAGAGGATTCAACCTTCCTTTCTACTGAAAAACTTTACCCTCCTAGTACATTCTATTATATCCCTATTTCCTCTGCCATTTCAGTGGGGGACTGAGAGAACTGACAAGAAGGGGTGTGCTGGGAAATGTTTAACACCTGGACTGCAGGAAAAAAATAGGAATGCATGGCATATTTTAAGTTTAAGCAGCATTATTAACATTCCCTCCCATACTTTCTTAAGTCTACACATTCAACAACAGAACAAATCATGTCCCAAATTGTACCATCTGCCTATTGCTATATAAATGCTCAAATAGAAAATGTAACAATCAGCTTTCTGGAATCTGATCAAGGTGGCTCCAGCACACCCCTCCTCTGATAGGTCTTCAAGTGTCACTTATGATAACTTGTTCTCAGGTGTTTTTCTTCTTATCTTCTTTCTTCAAAGAGTAGTTTCCTAAAATTTAGGCTCATACTAAAAAAAAAATTATGTGAAGTAATTAATAGAAAGTCTTATTTCTTCCTCTCCTCCCAATCCTTTAAGTCAAGTCATGGCATTACACTTATCTAGTATAAAATATATAATTGAATTTAAAAATAAGATATAATTGATTGAATTTAAGTGATAATAAAAACATAATTGAATTTTAAAATTTATAATGTTTTCATGGTATGTGGAAGCTCTTTTGGTTGAATAATTTTTGAAACTGTCTTTGCATATACACATGCATGCATGGCATAGTAGATAGAGACCTGGTCTCTGAACCAGGAAGATCTAGGTTCAAATTCTCCCTCTAACATATCCTGGCAGTATTACTTTAGAAACTCTACTTAGGTTCTCAGTACTCTTGGTAATCCTCTCAAACTAAGCTCTAGGTACCAACTTATGTTAGTAGTATGTAATTAGAATTAGCTCCCCAGGACTCTCTTTCCCAGCATCCCATTTGTGTATTTATGATAACATACTAATGTAGGGAAATAAGTTTTGTGTAGCTTCTCCCTCACTCTCTTTTCCCAGGAAGGCAGTTGCAGAGGTTGGGTGAGAGTCAGGCAGGAGAATTTTACCCACATGTTTTTTACTTAGGCTTTCTAATTTTGTTCTTTTATTTCTTCTAATTTAAGTGATTAGTAATAAACTTTATAAAATATAAAACTTGGAGTTATTGGATATTAATTTAAATTTTACAGTAGGGAGTTTCCTTACCTCCCTCACACAGTCTTTTGAGTTATTAAGGATACCAAAGAGTCATTGTTTACATGAGATATATCTTTTGATATTATATTGGAAATAAAAACTTCATTTTTAATTCATCAAAATAAAAATAACATTATATGCTGACACAAATAATAGATCTTAATAAAAATAACTATATTTTCCACCCCCCAAAAAAATTAGCAGGAAGAGTAGCATTGTTTCATATATTTTTGCAAATCTCTTTAATTCCTGGCCTGATAAAAGACAGCAGATTCTCATATCTGTTTCTTTATTCAGACTGTTGTGATATATTGTTTTGAATGAAGTATGTGAAGAAAATCTGGCCTCAGACAGACATAGAATTGGAAAGGGGAGACATTTTTGTTAGGGAAATAATATCTTGATATTATTATGAAACCTCTTTTTACCTAAAGCATCACCTGAAAGAGCCCAGGGATCTGAGGGACCACACTATGGGAACTTTTACATTAGGACATCATCTTCTTTATTAGATGTGAATTCCTTTAGAGTAGGGACTGGTTTTTTGCATTTTTTTGAATCCTCAAAGTTTAACACAGTACCTAGCACATAGAAGGCACTTAGTTAATGCTCATTGACTTGCTTTTTTGACTTCTGGGATAACCTTTTTTCTTAATCTTGTGCTGTACTTGGGAGTGACTTTGTGCGTATATGTGTGAGACAGCTTGATGGCTCAGTGAATAGAGCACTGGCCCTACAGTTAGGAAGACCTGAATTCAGATTCAGCCTCAAACACCTATTAGCTGTGTGACCATGGGCAACTCACTTAACCTCAGTTTGCCTTAATCCATTGGAGAAGGAAATGGGAAACCACTCTATTACCTTTCCACTGAGACAAGTCTGTGGTACTGTGGTCCATGGAGTCATGAAGAGTTGGATACAGCTGAATGACTAAATATCAATGCATTTGTGTGTGTGTGTGTGTGTGTGTTTGTGGTGTACACATGCATGAAAGAGATAGACAGAAACGGAAAAGAAAAAAAGAGAAGGAAGAAAAAGAAAACAAATGGACTTTATGGGTAATTTCTGCTTTTAGGAACTAGATTCAACAGATACTTCTACTTTTACTTTAAGTTTAATTCAATAAATAACTTATTAAGCTATTGAACCTATGAAGTTTTATCAACACAACATGCTGGCATGGAAAGGTTTTGTAGTATTGGAGAGAGACAAGAGCTGGGGAAATGAATGGCTGGGTGATAGCCATATGCCCATGGTCTTGAGTGGTGATAGAAGACCAGTTATTAGTCTTAGTGTCCCTTTCTTGTTTCACAAATAAATAGCATAAAAAGAAAATTCTTCATTTCTATCTATTATACATTAAGTATTGAAAAAATAAGTCCATGTAAACATCAATAATATAAAAAAATCTTACTTAAACAATAGTTTCTACCATCTTTCTTTTCTAAGTTCATTCTAGACATACTTATTTAAGTAGGATGTGCTTTAATTTTCTGAATTTCTAATTTTACTCCCTTTTTCCTTCTCCTATCAGCTTTTGGATATATATGCTAATGAATACTAAAAAGAACAAACAGTAGGAGGGAAATAGAGAGAAGCTAAGGGCCTAGATAATTAGATTAATCAACACTATAATCACTGAGAATTGACTCTACATATTTTTAATCATAGGGAGTATTTTAAATTTTTATTAATATTTTGATTTAGTTACAATATTATTTTTAAAGCCCCTAGACCTGTGGACTATTGCTAATTTTTGTGGCCAAAAAAAGCACGTATTTTTCCTTTCTATATTTGGGCCAAATAGCAACTTCTGTTGATTTTATAGTTGGGAAAAAATGTTTGTTTGACCTACCATGGAGAATGTCTAGATAGGGAATCAATGAGGAAAAAAAAATATCTACCATAAATGATTATAGGGGTTGTTGTTCAGTCATTTTCAGTTGTATTCCAAAATTCGTGGTCCCATTTGGGGTTTTCATGGCAATAATACTGTAGTGGTTCACCATTTCCTTTTCTATCTTGTTTTGCAGATGAGGAAACTAAGGCAAATAAGGTTAAGTGACTTGCTCAGGATGATACAGCTTCTTAGTGTCTGAGTGAATTTGAACTTGGGAAAACAAGTTTTCTTGACTCCAGTCCTGGCATTTCATAATTAGCTGCCTATTTTGGTGGTTAGTGAAAAGCAAAACTCTAAACACATTTTAGCCTGGGAGGAGAACTCAAACAACGTTCCCCTCATTGTTCCAGTTAAGGCAGTAGCTCCTTGGTCCTTCTATCTTTTATTTCCTTGGAATGGCTTGCTAGCTTTCCTTTTTCAGTAGTGGTTTACTCTCAGCTGCTAGAGTACAGAGCATAATCTCATTTAGCTCCTTTAGGATTCTCTAAATGCTTATTTGTCTAAATTCTGTTCCTTTGTCAATGGGATATAAGCCCTGGTAGGTTCTTCTATGCCAAAAGAGTGTCAAAGGTGGCTGTAGTTAGCTGACTGAGTCTACTCCTGAGGACCAGCCTAATCAAGTTTTGAAAGGCTTGTCCCTAGAAGACTGGTTCCTTGATGGTAAAATTTTTGGCCCTGGCAACCTGTGAAACAAACTGAAATACAAATTAACCAAAGTTCTGTCATCCCATATTTCAAAACTATTGATATACAAGTATTTACAAAAAGAGTATTATGAAATTAATTGCAACTCAGCACAGTAATATTTGTTGCTAAAGCTGAAGAGGTAGAAAAATTCTACAAAAAACTTAGTATTTGATTGATTGATTGATTAGATTGATTAGAGTACTTGATGTCAGTGAAAAGATGGGAAAAAGTGTGAGGATGGTAAGAAATATTTTTGAAAACCTGACTGAAGAAGAAGAAAAAAAAATAGGTCAAAGATTTGTAGAATACATCAAAGTCTTTTGGCTTTGTGTCTTGGATCTTTTCTTCGAGAAAATAATAGGAAAGAATTGGATTTTGCAAGCACCAAATAGCACCACAAAAGTGAAGAGAATTGTTTTCTAACAGATAGGAAGAGATTTACTTTTGATATTGGAATTAATTCTTAATAAATTGTCTATGTATAATCTGACCACTAGCTTGTCACAACAAAGATCAGAATTAATAAAAAAAAAAGAATGAGAAAATATGCCACAATTGAAGCAACTGAACCCTGAATTATTTAAACAAGTAAATTAAAATGAGAAATGGACAATGGAAATGGCATAGACACAGATTGTAATAAGATTATATATACATATATATTTAACTGATATAAATTTATTGTCACAAAGAGAAGACCAAATGTATTTAAAAATTCCATAATTAGCAAAAATTTCACTTATTTGCCAAGCTGAAAGTGATGACAGACAAAAGCAAAGCCAGTTTAGATCACAAACTTGTTTGTAATAGGATAATGGATGATTTTGAGCAAGATGTTTTTATGGGTCAGAGAGAAGCATCAGAAGGTGAGACTAACTTAAAATTTGCAAGTATCCAGTAGAATAAAGTAAACATGTTTTTTAAAGGACAAATATGGAAGGAGGACAACAAGACAAAATAAAATAGAAAACATATACAAAGATTACTGTAACAAACTTTTCAGAGTCAATGACAGTGGAACCACCATTCTTGGACCCTGATATCACAGCCCTATACATGCATATGAAAGAAGCAGAAAAGTCATGAAAGAGATCAAAGATATGGACAAAACAACCAGATTGAATCAAGTATAGAGAGAGGAGATCCATGCTGGAAATAGCACAGTTGTGAAGATATTAAGAGAGAAATTTACTTCCTCAAGCATCTGAAAAATGGAAAGATACCAAAAGTTTGATAAAGGAAAATAATCCAGGCCATATTAATATCAAAAATGGCAAGTGAGAAAACATCAAAAATAATCAACCAGTACGCCATTTTTCCCATTCATGCAAAATCTTTGTGAGAATGTTCCATATTTGAATCAAAATGACTACGGTGTTTTAAATTTTGTATTCTCAGTAATTAGCATGGTGCCAGATCCAAAGTAGGTGCTTAATAAATGCTTATTGATTGATTGACAAGGGCACATTTGAAACCCCTGATGCTCTCACCATTGCCCTTAAGTTTGGCCATCCCTTTCTGGAAAAAGTCATGTGTGTGGATGGGCCAATAACTGGAAGTTAGTCTTCTTCATACATGTGGTTTAAAGTGTGAACTAGCCAGAGATTATTACCTCAGACAAGTACTTAGAAGTATTGATCTGATTTGACTAAATAGCAAATCAGGCAAGCCAGAACACAGCTGCCAGAGTCACAGTGGGACCCAACAGCTGGAGACAGGCATAGGAAACTAGAAATTATTCAGCTGCAGCCCCTCCAAACCATGTTTGATGTGCTATTTATCTTCTTTCACTGAAACTCTCTCCTTCCAAATAAATGGGGGTGGGTGATAGCTTGGGGGGGTATTTGCTTTTGACTGAACAAACAAGTTTGAATTAGAAATTAGAACCAGTGAGTCTAGAATGGTGAATACACCAACCTTGGCATTACTTAGAAAATGGGGAAAATAAATTAGGTTATGACTCAGAAGGATTCATTTGTGGATTGCCAGGAGAGCCCTAATTATGAATTTGTCCAGAGCAGTCAACCCCATTCCTCTTTAACCCAAGTAATCCAACACCTTCCTTGTGATGGTAATAGCAGAGTGTGTCCTTAGCTGTTGGAGGCTGACATTTTGTGGCAAGCCACCTGAGACAGAGAGCAGGACAGGACTTGTAATTTCCCCACTAATGACACAGTGATTATTACAGGGCATCCCATTTAACACCTTCCTATGGCTGGTAGCCTTGAGGCATGTCTTTTTGTTTATTTCTTGGGTATATTAGCAGTAACAGCCCAAGAGAGCTTATGAAGTAAATGAAAAGATTTTATTTCCTAGACATAGTAAACAGGATGCTTTACTTCATCAACAGCTGTCCTTGATGTGGTATATTCTTTCAGAATACAGCACAACAACATAGTACAGTTTACTTGAAATTCTAATTAACATGAGGTACTTGTATCCTGCTCTAGTGAAATGAGACGATGAAGCAAATCCTGTAGGCTGCAAAAACTCATTTCAGGCATGCAACTAGTCCGAAGATATATAAGCATATATATATTATATTTTTATATACACAAATATATTTATGTGTGAATATATATTTTATATATATATATATATATGAGAGCGAGAGACAGATACCTACACATACATACATACATAACCTACTATGTGCCAGGCATTATTCCAGGTGCTTTAAGAGTAGTGATGTGTATGGGTATATATAAATCAGTAGAGAAGGGCAAATCCTTTCAAACTCATCACAATTTTTGTGGAACAATAATTAATGGAAAGAGGAAAAGCTAAGGTATCAAGGGATCTGGGTTTGTTTTAACTATGGCTTCTGTATAACCTAGGATGAACTACTCTATCTTAGGCTTTAGTATTTTTTTGTTAAGGTAGAGAGGAAAAGGAATAAGCATTTATATAGCACCTACTATGTGCCAGGCATTGTGCTAGGTGCTTTACAAATATTATCTCATTTGATGATCACAACAACCCTGTAAGGAAGATGCTTGTTAATCACAGCATTTTACAGTTGAAGCAAACAGAAGTTATGTGACTCTTCCAGAATTCCACAGCTAGGAAGTATATGAAACTAGATTTGATCAGATCTTCCTGACTCTTAAAACTCTGTGGTCCCAAAACCCTAAAATCCATTGTGGTACCTATGAATATTAATAATCTTTAACATAATTACAACTGGAGAGACAAAATGGAATAGAGTATAGGAGGCTAGTATTGTAGTCAGGACGACTATGGCTCAAATCTTCCCACTGACTCTTACCAACAGTATGATCGTTCTTAAATTTCTTAAGGGGCCAGTGTCTTCAGGCACTAAATTGCATATGAGTTGCAGATCTGTATTAGAGAAGAGAATTTCCATTTTGGGAGTTCCCTAAACCAGTGGTGTCAAATTAAATATAAATGGATCCCCATTGGTTGCATTTTGACTTAGAAAACCACAAATTAACATATTGTTATATTTTATTTTTATTTATTTTGTTAAATACTTCCCAACTACATTTTATTTGGTTTAGGTCACCCTCCAGGGGTCAAGGAGTTTGATACCTCTGTCCTAAACTGATGAAAATACTGATTTATACTTCATGCCCCACACCCCTAAAAATATTTACATGGGAGATAGATTAGATAATCTCTAAGGTCCCTGTGATAACACAAGTATTTAATATAGTCTAAACAAGAAACTCACAGTAACACTGAAGGTGGTTTCCATGGTGTAGTAGAACCATCTTTAAGATGAAAGCACCTTATGAGATCCGTTGACTACTGTAGTTTTTTAGCCTTCTGGTTGAAGTCTAAGGTAATCCTGTCAATAATGAAATTCTCTTCTTTGTTGGATGATATTCCACTGACCAATAACCAGTAGCATTGATTCATCACCTCTTGATGCATGGGTATTACTATTCCTTTTATACATACTTAAAAATGGGTTGCCATAATAGATTCGGTTATAATTTGGGTTAAGAGGGAAATAGAAGCAAGATTTTTAGGAAAACTTGACCATAATTCAGAATAATCTTATCCATTATTATATATAAGTACCCTGTCTTTTCCTTAAGAATTTAAAAAGACTTTATTCTTGTAAAATGTATTATTCCACTTTCCTTTTAAAAGGTCATGATTTTCACATGTCTCTCAATATTACTATTTCAAAAAAATAGAGAAAAAATCCAGATTGGATTAGGTTTACTAAAAAATAAAGATGTTTTTCATAGAAGACGATCCTAATTTGCTTTTGTGCGACTTATATTATTTCAGAGGCTGGCAGCTGGTAGCTGAGAAAGAGAATTAAGTAGATGAGACAAGAGATGGAATGATGGAAAATTACTGGACATTGGAGACTTGCAAACCTTTCCTCCTTTATAAGCCCCAAATGATTTCTTGGTAATAAACGAATGATGCTATCCTAGTTATTACTTAGGCTAATGTGGCAAACGTCCCCTAAAATATCAACTGCCTGAAGAGACCTTCTACATTTGATGAAATGCGAGGTATGGAATTTATTAATTTAAATAAATAGGTGCTCCCCTAGACAGGTCCCCAGAAAGTTACAATTGTAGTGTAATTGCCAATAGAGAAGACAAGGATGGGCAAACTTGTCTGGATGAATGAAAAAGGAAATTCAGATCACAAAAACATTTACTGTTCTGTACCTAGAGATAGAAAGGGAATAGCAGCAAGGCTACTTTCTTATTTAGCCATAGGCATATATAATGAGTTAAAAGGGATATATTGTGCCTGCTGCTGAAAACTAGACTAGTTAATACTGTGATGCTTATTACCAGGACCTAACCCACATGGTAGTTAATTCTTTGGCCATAGTAACTCATGAAACTTAGAAAAAATTCAAAATAGCTCTCAGTACTGCTTCAATTTTTATTGTGATAGCATCATAGTGGTAGAAAAGGGAGCAGAGGGTACTAGGGATCTCATGTTTTTAGAACACCTTTAAACAATTTAATCTTTATTACTTAAAATAAGAGCTATTTATCAAATGACCAGTGAGCTGATGTATTACTTGAGGAGCTGAGCGAAGTGAATATTGACGTTCAAGTCTGTAGGGAAAACTAGAAAACATAAGAAAGTCTAAGTGGTGGCACAGTGGATAAAGTGCTTGACCTAGAATCAAGAAGATCTGGGTTCAAATTTAGCCACAGACACTTAATAGCTGTTTGACCCTTAATCTTTATCTGCCTCAGTTTTCTTGCCTTTACGATAGCGTAGCAGCTGCCTCTGAGGGTTTCTGGGAGAATCAAATGAAATAATATTTGTACAGCACTTTGTAAATTTTTAGGTATTACATAAATGTTATCTGTTATTATTAAGGATGGTTGATAAGCTGTTCTTGGAGAAGAAAATAAGAATTGATTAATTTAGTTTTATCATATGACAAGAAATATCATTTCATAATACACATGGTCATCTTGCCTTGAAGTGTTTTTATGAGTAGAAGCAAAAAGATAAATGTAATTTATATGCCAATATCTGTTGCAGATAATTGAGAGATGAGGAAATTATATGAAAAATTTGACAAAATCTCCCAGGGAAGGGCTTCTTAACATAGGATCCATGGACTTAAACAAAAATGATAACTATATTTCACCATAACTAATTTTCTTTGTAATCCTATGTATTTCATTTTAGGCATTCATTTTTTTCTGGGGAAGAGTCCATAGGCTTTTTTGATGCTTTTCAGTCATTTCAGTCATGTCTGATTCTTTGTGACACCATTTGGAATTTTCTTGGCAAAGATATTGGAGTGGTTTGTCTTGTCTTTCTCCAACTCATTTCCACAGATGAGGAAACTGAAGCAAAGACTTGCCAAGGTCACACAACTAGTGTGAAGTTAGATTTGAAATTCAGTTCTTCCTGACTCCAGGCCTGGCATCCTTTCCATTGTGTAACCTAGTTGCCCTCCATAGGATTTACTAAACTGCCAAAGGCATCCAGGACATACAGAGTCTAAAAAGTCCTGATCCAAACTGGAATATCAACAAATACTTGAATACTACGTAACTTCAATGAAAATGTGGGCACAGGGGGAAGAAGATAGGAAAAACTACTGAGATCTGTGATTCAAGATTAAGAATGATCCCAAAGGCTTGTGGATTGGTCAGAAACCTCATATGTTTATTTCTATCTTAACTCTTTTCCTCCAGAAAGGATTTGGAAACTACTGGACACATCATTAAAAAAAAGATGAAATTGACTACCCTTTTAATAAATAGGAAGCAAGAAGTTATTGATGTGGGAATTGTTTCTAAATCTACTGACTATATGCATTTATTGTTGGTTATTTTATTTTGTTATTTTAAACCCTTAACTTCTGTGTATTAGCTCCTTGGTGGAAGAGTGGTAAGGGTGGGCAATGGGGGTCAAGTGACTTGCCCAGGGTCACACAGCTGGGAAGTGGCTGAGGCCAGATTTGAACCTAGGACCTCCTGTCTCTAGGCCTGACTCTCAATCCACTGAGCTACCCACCTGCCCCGACTATATGTGTTTAGAATATTGATTACTTATATGGGAGATCAAAATCAAGATCAAATTAGAAGTATAAAATTGAGAAGATGTTGCTTGCAGTTAGAGCAATTCCAACATACCCTATTCAAGCTATTAACTGACAACCCCAAATAAGAAAAGAGTTAATTCTAATTATCCTATTTCTTTTAGAAGATTAAACTGTACCAAGGAATTGCTACAACAAGGAGGCCAAATGAGTCCAGAAAATGCTTCATCTAGCAACCATTTGGCCTTTTTATCATGTGGAGAGACATAGTAGCCCTGGGCTGCATTAATTCAGAATAAAAACACATTTGTGAGATATTATTGGAGAAGCATGGTGGAAAATTATCAGCTGTATCATCTTGCAAAATAATGATGAGAAACAAAAGAGAAAATTAGTCTACTGAAAGCATGCTGTGAGAATCAACTAAGTTGAAGCATACCAAGAGCATAAATAGATGAAACCAAAAGTAGGATAACTCATAGGCACAAAGTGGGACAGATTTGCCAGCATTTCATCAATAAGAAGGGAATAGTCTTATTTGGATCCTAAAACCTTAAAAATCAATTTCCTTTTCTAAAAAAGGAAATAGAACTGCCACAAAAGAAGGCAAAACTGAAAAAGAGAATTGGATCAGAGTACACACCAGAACAAATTCCTGCTGAAGGTAGTAACGTTTAAAGGCACCAAGGGATCAATAGTCAGTATTTGAAATAAAGGAAGATAATGAAAGACTTGAATAATAATAGCTGACTTTTATATTGCACTTTAAAGTTGGAAACCACTTTATCTCTATCATCAAACTTGATATTCACAAGAGCTCTATGAAGTTGGTACTAGAAGTATTGATAACTTCATCTTATAGGAGAGAGAACTACTATTCAAAGGAATTAAATGACTTGCCCATGGTCATATATACTTCATGTCAAAAGTAGGATTTGAACTAAATTTTTCCTCTTATCTAGCTTTAGAATGCTATCTAAAATTTTCTATAGCTTTTCAAATCACAGATGGTATTATTATTTTAAGATATATATTATTTTTTCCCTCAATTATATATAAAAACAAATTTTAATTTTAATTTAAAAAATTTTGAACCAAATCTCCCCCTTCCTCCCCAGATGGCAAGCAATCTGATATGGTTTTTATATTACAATAATATAAAACTTTTTTCATACTAGTCATTTTATGAGAAAGAACCCCAAAAAATGAAGAGAGAAATTGAAATATAGTATGTTTCAGTCTGCATTCAGATTCCAACAGTTCTTTCTCTGGAGGTAGATGGCATTTTTCACCATAAATCCTTCAGAATTATCTTAGATCACTGTATTGCTAGGAATATCATTCAAAATCCACATTGCATCAGTTCATGTAGGTTTTTCCAGGTTCTTTCAGAAATAATATAGATGGTATTATTACCCAAAAGGGGCAAATGAGTGGTCAGCAGTTACTACTAACACACATCTACTTCCTCATCTCTAGAAAGTCTTTATAAGAATGTAATGTAAAGTAAATTGAGGCTATACTTGATGAAAGTATCAAATTGGAACAGGTGGATTTTTACAAATATTTTTCTATAGTAAACTATGCCTTCATAATCATGAAATTGTACAAGGGTGGAAAGAATATAATATCTTTTGCAGTTTAGTATTAAGGTATATTGGTGTTTCCCTCAGCATAATGACTTGATTTTTTAAAAAATAATTTGAGCTGATGGAGCAAAACATAGCTTAAAAAATGTTCTACCAACAAGATATCTCCCATAAATATATTGTAACACATGGTTCCTTGATAGCAATAACCAGAGAAAACTTAGTTCAATGATCATCTAATTATCAATATCAAAGGAAGCATAAAATAGGCTGATGTATCAGCACTAAATGTGATTATTACTGTAGATAATCTAAATGGAAGGGAGTTCTTATAGTTGGTTATATGTCTTTCAGAACATCCTTTACATGGATGCCATTATGCTGACTAAGTCAGGCCCCTCAATGAAATCCATGAAGATGAATAAAAAGTTCAGCTAAATAATACACATAACAAAAATTAAATGGTTAAGGAATACACATATATAGAATATATATTTATATATACACATATCGATTTTTATGCTTTAATAGCCTAAAAGGGCTAAGAATGTTTATATACATGTTCAGATACACATGTATAGATATATATATATATGTATAATATACATCTTGGATACAGATGGATAGTGGACAGATCAAGAACAGGCTGGACTGCATTTGGGAAATAGTTCAACGTTTTAAGACAATGGTGTCAAATTCAAATAAACCTCACACAAGGATCCTGGTGGGCTATATATTTATTGCATTATGTTCTATTGTATTTATATTTGTTTTGTCAAATATTTTATTACAAATATTTAATCTGGTTTTGGTCCAGCTGTGGAGTGTATGTATTTGACACTTTTGCTTTAAGTGACCCCAAGCTACTCCCAAACAATATTTGTATTTTTTTAATGACCAGTATTCTTCTGGTGATGTTATATGACTATAAATCTTGGCATACTATAATCTCTAAAGAATCAAAGCTGTGGGTGATCTAATGGGCAATGGAGAGATGCATGGTGGATATAAGTAGACTATACTACGTCACCAATGGTAAGTTAGTCATAAGAAGTAATGCCAAAGTTAGCATCCAGAAAATGTCAGTATGGTCAAGAAGATATGCCAGTCATATAGCATTAGAGATGAATAATAGATGGACAGCCAAAGTGCTGTATTATAGTACTCATTTAATACAATACATATATATATTACATATATAAATATAAATCTGTGTATATATCTATATCTATATTTAGAGATACACACACAGATGCCTCTAGCATGTTGTCTAGATGTTTTATGTAGTGTTTATGGGAGGAAGAGGACAAGAAGCACATAGAACAAGGAGAAATGGATGTATGGTAATCCACTTTGCTAGAGGAAGTATCTGCATCAGTTAAATCCTGGCTGTTGAAAAGATTACAGCATATCGTTATTGTTAAGTTTCCTTCCAGCTCCAGCTCCATTAGTTGTTATTTGCTTTAGAGGACACCAATAAATCTTAATATCAACCTGGAAAAAAACGTAAATTGTAATGATTTCTACATTTTCCATGCTTCTGCTTCTTTGTGACTGGATTGTAAACTAGGGAGTAAAGAAGAGAGTTGACTCTACACTGAATAATGTTAACTCTGAATATTATTTTGTAATAAAGTCATTAGTACATTATAACCAAACACTAAATAATCCAATGATTTGACTATTTCTTTCTCAATAATTTTCATACCTTTATCTCCATTGAACTAAATGCAATCTCTTATACCTCAAGAAAGTTGTTGCTTAATATTATATTATTGCAAATTAATTATGCTAGGCTGGGACTGCCTGTACATTGTAGTGAATTTAGTTGACTCCTTTAAACTTTGAATTAAACCTAATAGTTTGGCAAGTGTACCTGGGCTTTGTGAATGCTCAAATGACCTAAGAGGGAAGCATCCATGTGGGAAATGGGTAGGGATCTGCTTCTGGGGGAAGACATCCTATATTCCCCTACAATGTGGGTAGGATCAACTTCTTTCCTTTGAATCCATAGTTGAAATAAGCCATCTTTAAAAAATCTACCATTCTGAGACATTGTCTCTTTATAGTGGCGTTCAGGGGGTGTAAAGGTCCTATATAATTGAAAATGGACATCCTGAATTGAACCAGGTATAGAGAGATACCTGTCCCTTCTCTTTTTAGGTCCTGGGATCCTAAATGGAGACCTCATTTAGAATAGGGCTTGGGGTTTTTTTCTGTTTCCATTGCTTTTTTTTTTCCAGCTCTAGACACAAACAGTAAAGTTCCTACACCTGAGAGCTTGAACTGTGATGACCTCAGTGCCAGCATCCCAAACTGGATATTGCTGACAACCCAGCAAGGAAGCCCTGAGAAGCCAGAGTTCTAGGATACAAGACCATATAGGCTTTGGTTTTGGAACTTGGTGAGATTGATTGTAATGTAAGAACTGAGCTAAACTATGAATTTAAACCTCTTCCCCTTCATAGTTTAGCTCCTTCCTCAGATTTCCCTTCCCTCTGATTGGAGAGCTGGAAGGTGGAGTACCAAACTCCTCCCAATACCTTTCTTTATATAGGGCAGAAACTGGACTTGGCTCACTTCACTTTACATATGCTAGCCTGTCTGGTTTCAACTCCATAAAAGATGTCTCCTTCCCTGCTCCTTTTCTGTATTATCTCCCCAGGTAGATTGTGAGCTCCTTGAGGGCAGGAAGTGTCTTTCTTTTTTAAATCGTATTCCCCACACTTAGTACAATGTCTGGCACATTGTAGAGGCTTCACTACATGTTTGTTGGATTAGATTGATACCTTTTCGATTCCTTTTCTTTTTCTTTTTTTTCCCCCTCAGGATCTAGTAAATTATGGGGATAAAGCACTGATGTTACTTTTTTTTTCCCACGGAAAACTTTTGGTTGTTCTCTCAGGCTAAGGGTCCAACCTTATCCAAGTCAGAACTCAGAGGAATCTAGGTATGGATAATGTCCTTGGATATGGGAAAGCAATAAGTGTTTTGCAGATATTGTAGAAAAGATATATGTCTTGGGTAGAAGTTTAGACTATATTTTCTTTGGATCCTTTCTGATTCCAAACCCTCAGTTCTGTAATCAGAAAAATTGGGTTTCATGTCATCTTGGACAAATCCTCTGAACCTTCACCTATAAAATGAGGGACATACTTGATCTAAAGGCTACTTTAAGGCTCAGATAAGATATCTGAAAGCACTCTATGTGCTAGGCAAAAGAAAGGTAAAAGATTAAACTGTGAGATAGAAACATAAATTCATAAGACCATAGAATTAGAGATGGATCTGACCTTAGGAGGTCATCTAGTCCAACCCCCAGATTTTAAATGTGGGGAAACTGGTGCCAAAGGAGGTTGAGAGATCTTCCTAAGGTCATACTACAAGCAAGTGTGACAACTGGGACTTTAACCACAATCTAGAGTTCCTTCCACTATAACACCCTCCCTTATATACACTGCATAAAGAATCCTCCTTCATGAAATCTGCTTTCCTGGAGGTTTGACAGAATCCATGATCAGGAGCATTTAGAGGCTTGTAAAAGGGTCATCTGTTTGCTCTGACCCTCATAGTTGGAAAGAATCAAGACTCAATCAACAAGTATTTATGGGTACTTACTATGTGCTTAGCCCTGTGCTTAAGCATTAAGAGATGGTTTGAGAATGGCTAATGTATTTAAGATTGTGAAGGTCACAGAATATCAAGGAATGGGAGGCAGTTGGCTCAGCCTCTGTGCGGTTAACTGTGGCTGGCTCCTTTTAAAAAATATATAATTTAAATTTTTATTCTGCTTTAACAAATACCAAGTAGAAGGGGCATTTGCTCCACATGGAACAGAAGGGAAAGATTGCACATGAGACTTCAGATCTCCATTACATCTGATTTTCTATTCATTTTAACTACAGATTGACCTGTACTTTCAAAGTTGTCTTGTCTGTGCAGCCTTCTTTCTTGCCTTTTGTTCTTTTCTCTCCATTTAAAAAACACTTTATTGATATGCTTTTCTTTTTGGGGGTGGGGGTAAGGGAGGGAGAGAAAGGGGTAGGGCTTTTTTTTAAGCCATAAGAATAGCAGTTAATAATTCAAATCAATTCAACATTTATCTTATTGCAGTGTGCTAGTACTAGGGATTCTACAACAGAAAAAAAAGCAGAAGTCCTTGCCCTCACAAATCATACATTCTACTAGAGAGAGATGGCATTTATACACAAATAAATACAATATAATACAAAACATGTAAAGAGGTTTTGGCAGGACCAGTTACTAACAACTGGGGTGAACAGAGAAGACTACCTGTAGAAAGTGGCCCTTGAGTTGAATCTTGAGGAAAGTTAGAGATTCCAAGAAAGAGAAGCAAAAAGAGAGTGTGTTTCAGGAATTGGGGAATGGTCTGGACAATGTAACAATTGAGGCATATGGAGTGTCCTGTGTCAGGAGCAGCAAGTTGGGTAGTTGGATCGAGAATAGAATTCAAAAAGGGATGTAATGTGAGATACAACTAGAAAGTTAGGTTGGAGGGAGATAGTGATGGTCTTTAAAAACCAAACAGAAGAATTTGAATTTCATCTATAAGATGAGCCAAGTTGTGATTCAAATTGACCAAGTCAAAGATGAAATAAGTCAGAAGTCTGGGATTGTAGGGTCATATAATTCAGAGCTGGAAGGTACTTCAGTGATACTCCAGATCTACCCTTTCATTTTACAGATGAGGAAACTGAGGCCCATAGATTTCTTGTGGCTCTTCAAGGTCAGAAAGGCAGAAAGTGGAGGAAATGGGATTTGAACCCAAATCCTCTGTGTTTCTTTTATTGGACCAAGTTGCTGTTTCAATACTTCTTATATGACTTTTATTGATATCTTATCATTGCAAAATGTCTAGAGTACCAAATTATGATGATTTATTTTTCTATTTTGAAAATTATAATTCTAGAGCTAGAAGGGACTTCTGAGGTCATCTCATTTTAGATGAGGAAACAGAGGTCCAGGGATGGGGCGTAACTTGCAAGATCATAAAGCAATTTTGTGGCAGAACTGGGACTAGTTCCTCAGTCTTCCTTCTCCCAGTTTATTGATCTCTTCAATATATCACATTGCCTCCCTTAGGTCCAAATATTTCATATGGTTTAAGTGTGAATTAAAAGAGTAACAAAAATGTGGATGAGTAGCTTATCCTGGAGCCACTGAGGTCAGCAATATGTTTCTCTGGTGATTTCTTTTTTCTTCTGTCAAATCTTAAAGACTGAGAATAAAAACCTAGAGAAAACATAAAGTATTGGGAGGCAGCCTTTTTATTTCATAATTTCAAGTCCTTAAACAACAAATGGAACCAAATCCAAGATTTAGGACAGCAAAATTTTACTTTTCATTCTTAAAATATTTTTCCCAATTACATGTAGACAATGCTCTCTCCCTCCTTCTTTCTCTCCTCCCTCCCTGAGATGGCAGGTAATATAATAAAGGTTGTACATGTGCTGCCATGCAATACATATTTCTGTGTTCCTCATGTGAAAGAAGATGAATCATTTATACAAGAAAAAACTCATGAAGGAGATAGTAAAAAATGACATGCTTCAATCTGCATTCATTAGTTCTGTCTAAGGTGGTGGACATCCTTTTTCATCATGAGTCCCTTGGAGTTGTTTTGGTTCCTTGCATTGTTGATAAAAGTTAAGTCATTCACAGTTTATTGTCATACAATATTGCAACACTTTAGGTGTTTTATATGACATAGTACAAATCAATCAATCAATCAGTATCATTAAGCATTTCCTTTGTGCCAAGCACTGTTCTAAGCACTGAGGACATATAATCTAAAAAAGGCAAAAGATAGTGCTTTCCTTCAAAGAGCTTATAATCTAACAGGACATTCGAGTTTTCCTTGAAGGCACAAAGACCAAGAAAGAGTCAATATATGGAACCTCCATCAAAATTCCTCTGTAATAAGCTTATCATTCATACATCTGATACTGATTTGGTGTTATCCCAACCCCATTCCCTCTCCCACCCCCACCCCACCCCAAAACAAACAGAAACAACAATATGTGTGTTTTGTACTTTCCTTTATTGAATTGTTCATGCCAATATCATTAGTTTTAGGTTCTAATCTCTTAGAGCAGTGATGGGCAAACAGCCCCCTGAAATGTTGTATACAGCTGAGACATTATTCCTAATCTGAGGAATACAATGAGTAGGATACAATACAATGAAACTTGGAAAGAGTTACCTTAGAAACAGACTGACAGATGAGCATTTCCTTTCCTTTGGCCCCTTCTTTAAAAAGTTTACCCATCACTGTAGAATATCAAGCAGCAATGTTTGATCATCTCATGCCTAGCTTGGGAAGTAAAGGTGAGGAACAGGGAAAATGATGGATGGGAAGTGGTGACAAGAAGAGTAAAGTTTCACTGTATCAAAGAACTTTGCAGTAGACAACATGGTGAATTTGGAGTTGGAGGACCTTAGTTCAAATCCCAGATTTTCTGATTATTACCATGGGCAAGCCAGTCAACCTCTCTGAGCTGTAGTAGTTTCATCTGTAAAATGGCAGGGTTGGACTAAGTAACCTGTAGATTTCCTTTCAGCTCAAAGTCCATGATTTTCTATGATTCTCATCTTGTTCATGACACTTAAATAAGAAATGGAAGCAGACATTGAAAAGAAGCTGAGCTCTGGGGTGATAGAATTAAAGATTTAAAAGGAGAAAGCACTTTACAGATTACTTAATGAAGCTTTCTCATCTTAGGGATGAGGAAATTGAATCCCAGCAGTAAGTGACTTTGCCAAGGTCATGCCAGGTAGTAAGTGACAGAATTGGGACTTGGACCTAGATTCACTAAATCTGCTTGATTTTGCAATGTATCTTGTTGCTTCCTTAAATGAGACACCAGTGCCCAAACTGATGTATTATGCGGAATAGCTTGTACTCTTCTTTAGCATCTGTGCCAAAAGTTGTTGACTCTTGTCTCAGAGGGATATATCCCTTGTATTTATCCTGTGTAGGGTCCAGTTCCATGCCATACACAACAAGCTCCTAAAAATGTACATGGTAATAAAAATGTGGAATTAACTAGCCATCAATCAATAAACACTTCAGTGCCTACTATGTGTCAGGTACTTTGGAAGTACCAAGAATACCAATTTATAAACATACCTGGAGGTCCTAGCCACCATGGGCAAGCTATTTGGGACAAATGGCCCCTGGAACCCTCCAAACAAAGTCCCCAGCAACAAGACTCTCTTTGTAGCATGTGTGGAGAATTTATGCTGCTCTTTCCTCTAACTTTTTTTTTTAAACCCTTACCTTCCATCTTAGAATCAATACTTTGTATTGGTTCTAAGGCAGAAGAGTGGTAAGGGCTAGGCAATGGGGGTCAAGTGACTTGCCCAGGGTCACACAGCTGGGAAGTGTCTGAGGCCAGATTTGAACCTAGGACCTCCCATCTCTAGGCCTGGCTCTCGATCCACTGAGCTACCAATTGCCCCCTCTTTCCTCTAACATTAATCAGAGAGGAACAGAGTTTATTTGTAGCAGAGCTTGGGAACTCCTCTCTACCTCCAGTCCTTCCCAGTTATGTGAGTAGGATGATGACTCACCTTTGTTCTCTTCAGGGAAGTTGGCAGAAATAGAGCTGAGCCACCAAAGCCTGGCATCCTCACAGTCCAACCTCAATGAAGCTACTAGCCCACCTCTGCTTTTACCTCATTGCTACTTTTCATTAGGGTCCCCAACCCTGCCTGGAATGGAGAAATGGAGAACATCTTCCTGACTAATTCTGCTAGGCGACTATGCAGCCTTATATTTCTAGTTAAAAAGCAATAAATCTTAAGTCAGGTAATGAATTCCATTTTGGGTAATCTCATTACATACATCTATTCAAAGAGTCTATACAGGCCAGGCAGTGTGACTGGAAAACCTTGTCTAATATGCTGGCTTTTTTCCCTGTGCCAAATTAACAGTGAAGGCCTTTTAAAGGATGCTTCATTTGGGCCCCCTTATTATCAGAAATATTATACAGACTGGAATCAGAACCTGAGTGCGGGAGGCATTGCTGAGATGACTCCTACTATTGGATCAATGATTGGCCAGGATCCATCGGAGATGCCAAGAAAGAACAGTAGTAGCATTATAATTTTTTCCTTGATGGCCCTAACACAGTGCCTTATGCTGAAGAAAGATGCAGCAGCAGGAGAATTTGTGGGGGTCAATGAGATGTATATTTTTCTAGGTTTTTTTTTTCCTCTTGATACTATAGAAGTCATTCCCAAAGTGGGCGCTACCGCCCCCTGGTGGGTGCTGCAGTGATCCAGGGGAGCAGTGATGGCCACTTTTTTTGTATTACATTCTATTCTGAGTTCAATAAAAAGTTTCATAATTTCCAGGAGGCGCTAAGTAATATTTTTTCTGGAAAGGGGGCAGTAGGCCAAAAAAGTTTGGGAACCACTGCTATAGAACCAAGTAAAGTTCACCTAGAGGTAGTTTGCTGTGAGAGAGAAGGCTTCATTATAGTGCCAAGGAAGGAGGACTGAGGGACCAAGTTTACTCGTTAGCAGCTGTCCAGTTTATACATCTAGAACTAAAAGGAATCTTAGAAGACATTTAGTCCATTTTACAGATGAGGTAATAGACCCAGTGAGGTAAAGCGAAGTTTTGGGGGTCACACTGGTGGGAGGGGGTAGAGGTGGAATTCAAACCTAGCTCCTCTGACTGCAAATTCAGTATTTCTCCCCCACTATGTCCTGCTGTGTTCTTGAATAAATCACCAAGCTGAAAGCACATGTAAAACATATCATATTGCTTGCTACCTTGGGGAGTGGGGAGGGAAAAGAGGAAGGGAGAGAAATCGGATCCGAAAATGTCAGAAAACAAATATTAAAAATTGTTTCTGTATGCAATTGGGAAAAAATACAATAAAAAAGAAAAGAAATGATCATGCTCCTCTTGGCCTCAGTTTCCTCACTTGTAAAATGTGGGGCTTTTGACTAGATATTACCTAAGGTTGCTTCTCAGCTCTAAACTGGGGATACTACGACCTCCATAGGAGTCCCAACTCTGCTAACCAGTGGGGAAAAATTCAGGCAAAATGCATGAATTCTTTTGTCCCAGTTTTCTCACCTCTGAAATGGTCCTAAAATCTGTCCTACCTATCCTATCATGCAGGGCTATTGTAAGTGTTAAATAATTTAATATGTAGAGAGATATATAAAAATACAGATGTATAAAATTCTTTATTATTATTGCTCTCTTATTGTTGTCATTGTTACTGGTGGGCAGGACATCCTTTTTTATTGATTCAATTCTTGAGTCAATACCTTGAAAAGTTAAAAAAAAGGGGGGGCTAATATCATTTCTCTGAATAGGTTTCAGGAAACCAGAAATCAATCCACAATCAGGTAAAACATGTGGGACTCAGTAGGGCTGGGTTTGGCGATGCCTGAAATGTCTAGGATGCCAACCTTTGGATACATTCCTATCTCGTTAGATTTTCTCCGCCATCCATTTGTTCTGGGACCACCTTTCTTTCACTTGTTCAGCAGCAACAACAAGCAACAATAACAACAACTTCATGTATTGTATCTTGTTTCCTATGCAGAAAAAAAAAAAGAAAGAAAAGAAAAACCTGCCACTCTTCCCCCACCCCAACCTCTTGTTTGTTCTTCTAGCTTTATTAAATTTCAAATCTGTGTGCACACTGCCCCCTAGAGGCCATAGTCGGGCATCACCAGGGAGAACCGGACAAACAAAACATGCTTCCTCCACTCACTTAATAAGTGTTGATCCCGGGAGCCCACTGGGAGAGGGCAGAAATCTTACTCAGACATTCTGTGCAGCCTGGAGCACTCAGTTGGCTTACTAGAAACGTTAAGTAATAATAATAATTTTGGCCAGGTTGGCGGCATACTAGAATTTATGAAACAGAATCTGACATATTTAGGCTGGGCTTGATTTCTGCACGTGCTAAGAATTATGGTTTTGACTACAGTTAGAGCCCAGGTTCTGTTCATCACCGTCTCCACTGTGATCTTAAATACTGTGTGCCAACTGGGATGGAAAAGGCACCTTGCCACAGTCTTCAGTAAATTCCAATTTAAGACACTGGAGGAAAAACACTAGGTTAATGGGATTAGATCAACAGCTGCTACCCAACACCCTTCTCACAGATGCTTGTCATTCCCACCTCTCTGATTTTGGGGGGATTTTCCCTCTCTATAGGGAGTCCAGAGGCATCTTCTGGAATGCCAGACAAGAGTGGCCCAGTCTAACGTTTTGTTCCATTTTCATAACAGTCCTTTCTCTTTGGATTTCCCCAAGGGAACAATAATTTTCTTGTTTCCAGTTTCTCCATCTGTATTGGACTTTACTAACAAAGCCATACTAGAGTGAGAGATAAAAGCGTTCTAAAGGGACCGCCACTCCAAACCTTTTAGGTCCCTTTTTTGACTTTTCTCATCAAATTCTACTTTTTTTTTCCTCTTTTCCTACAAGGGGTTTTCCTAAATTAGCCATCAATTTTGTTTTCACATAAATAGATGGAGACATTTTCCAGTTCAAGGCTTCTCAAAATGAGAAATAAGATTAGACTTTCAGATAGCAAGATCGCATTATAAACATAAATGCAGAAATTCACCTCTGACTTCCAAGGAAAGGTTTTTGGAGAGCTTCTCTCTAGGGCTGCTCAGAGTTCTATCTATACGGACATATTTTCCAAACTTTAGCTTCTGGATTACTATTTTGATTCTGGATGGGAGGAAGTGGGAGGCTGTGAATGATACTGAGAAAGGACCAGACCCTAGATTCTGGATTCTTTGAAGGAGAAAGAATGTATCACTTTGTGTGCCTCATGGAACGCAATAACAATAACTTCATTGAAGAGCTCTAACTTGGGTGGGATGACAGGGGTCTGGTACCAGAATGCTAAATTTTAAGTGTACTTTGACTTTGGTGGGCATTGGTAGCACTTGCAGTCCTTCAGAAGCAAAGGAATAATAGAATTTATGGTAGCACCTAGCGAGTTAAAATAATTAATAAAAAATCAGGTCGAGGTTAGCTCCTACCCTGTCCCATCCTGTTCCTGTCTCCTAAGCTACTCTTGGTCTTCATTTTGAGCAAATTCTATTTGTAAAATAATGTTAATGGGAGGCAGCTGGGAGACTCAGCAGATTGAGAGCTGCGTCTAGAGATGGGAGATCCTAGGTTCAAATCTAGTCTCAGACACTTCCTAGTTGTGTGACCCTGGGCAAGTCACTTATCCCCCATTGCTTAGCCCTTACCACTCTTCTGCCTTGGAGCCAATACACAGTATTGACTCCAGGAGGGAAAGTAAGAATTTAAAAAAATAGCATTAATGGTAGCATTATCACTTGCTTCAGTCTTGTATTCGCCTCCCTAGGAATGGCCCTGCCCTTAGCTTCTTTGAGACAAGAAGGAACAAAGTTAACTGCCTTAATAATGAATAGAAATATATTTTAGGTATTGGAGCCCCAATTCCAAGGAGCGAAATGGAGTCACAGTATTTCCACCACTTTCTACAAGCTTCCTGGAAGGCTGATGATATTCTAGTTCTATTATAAGCACATGGAGACCCCTCACTGTGTTGTTTAGAGTGTCTCTGCAGCACTGAAGAGTCAGAGCTTCTGCCATCTATCAATGGCTCAGGAGCATGGGTCTGGGATAAGAATTATTTTTACATTCTCAGTTCCTTTCCCCTGCCATGGCTTGGGTTGGAGAAACCTTCTGATGCATCTAGGAATGTCTCAGCCTTTGTGGAGACTCTCCTCTCTGACCAAGAGAAATAGCCCCTCTGGCATTTATTTGGCTTTCAGTGACTCTTCTGAACCTCCACCAAGGCAAAATAGAATTGCAACTCTTAGTGAAGCAGATACAGCTTCCACCTCAAAAAACCCAAACCAAACCAAACAAAGAACCTCAGAGTTAATTCTAAGGACAGAGGGCATGGCAGATACTTCATAATAAATTGCTTCATTTGGGCTCATTCCTACAGGTCAGAAGCTATGACCCCACCCAAGGTAATGGAAGGCCATGTTGACCTGCACACTCTTTCCTCTTCTGGAAAATGAGACTAGAGGAAGTCAACTAGACAGGAAATAAAGTCAGCTTGTGCACATGTGTTTAAGTTAAACTCCCAAAGGCTCTCCAACCCTAGGAAGAAAAAGAATTGATAAAAATCATAATCAACTTATTTCTCCTTTCCTTAGTAAGAAGAATGGATGGGGATTCATTCCAAACTCAATTTTAGGAAGAGGACAGACAGTCCTGAGGTGTTATTTTATTGAGCACCATTGATGACATGGATATCAGTTGGATTGCAACTAGTTCTGCTCAGGATTTCCTGATGCCAGGAGAAGCTGACAAAGCTTAATTTTAGACTTCTGTATTTTTAGTGAAAGTCCAATATCCTCCCTTAAAAAGCCCTAAAAAAATTAGAGGTGGCGAGGATAATTAGGTGATGGGAAAGACTTCCTTAGATGATTCATTTCCTCTCCTCATGTGAAAAATTTCAGTCATATTTCCATGTCACAGAAAGATCCCAGTGACGTTCACAACTGTTGACATAATGGGGAATGTAGTATACTGTTAGTGTATTAGAGTTCATCTATTCCTTCTGGGCCAGGTGAAGGGTGTGGGGAGCAGTCGCTTCCTGTTTTCTGTTCTAAGAGGCACCTTTTCAACTTCCGAGAGAGAGAGAGAGAGAGAGAGAGAGAGAGAGAGAGAGAGAGAGAGAGAGAGAGAGAGAGAGA